>NW_023629196.1:0-1995 GCF_014905685.2 Nematolebias whitei | reverse complement strand
TATATATATATATATATATATATATATATATATATATATATATATATTCGCAAATGAAATTACAAGAAAACTGATAAAACTAGTCATTTTTGTTGTTGTGGTTATGACATCTTATAAAATTCTGTTTAGTTTTGGTCAAAGCTTGAGAGAGCCGCTGCAGAGGAACCAAAGAGCCACATGTGGCTCCAGAGCCGCAGATTGCAGACCCCTGCCATGATAGAGCTCTGTCCCAGACTGTGGGTGAAATGGGGGATTGCCACTGGTTGCAGAATTAGTTTGGCATTACCAGAGAAGATTTGGCAGGTGGATGCAACCCACATCCTCATAGCTGTTGCTAAACCCACAAATTACCCAATGTGACACCATTTAAAAGCAAACAAACAGGCTTTGTAACAGCACAAGATTTATTTCCTACAAGCTTTGTTACAAGAAAGGAAGGAAACAAACAGTTAACCGAACAGAATGAGCTCACTGTTCGGGGCTAAGCTCTGGAGTTGCGACAGTTTATTTTGGTGCGCGTGTCTCTTTAAGGGATCAGCCTACCTGTGGGAGCATGACACACATAACTTCCCACTGAATGTGTGCTCTTCTTCTTGACACTAGTTGACGATCACTCGGGTCCTGCCCATCCTCAGTCGTCTCACACACCCGGGAGGGGGGCGGATACATGGCATCTGTCTCCTCCGTGGGAACTCTCCCCAGCAGGAGTGGCTGCAGCTGAACGCGGACATAACGCGGTGTTCCCCCGCGCGCTCCGACGCGCATCACCTTGTGTTATTTCTGCCACAACTTGCGGAGACTCCCTCGTTTGGATTTTGTGTGCGGCTTTGCAGGAATGGTTCACCCGAGGAGCGGCTCGCCTCCTCCTGCCGCCTCCTCCTCCTGCAGCGGCGGACAACTTTAGAAAGAAGCGGCTTTTAATGGTTTTCTAGGAGAAACAAACATGAGCGGCCACAGAGGAGGTGGAGGAATGGCATCGAAAGAAAGGCTGTACGAGCTGTGGATGCTGTATTACACAAAGGTGAGCGCGTGGAGTGCGGAAGAGGAGTGGGGGACACCTGTTGTTGTTGTTGTTTCAGTAACCTCTGACCTTTAGTTAGACCAGATGTTATCAACCACTGTGTGTTTTATTAGTATGAGGAAGTCATCGTTTTGATGCATTTATCAAACAGTCCGTGCTGCTGTGTTCAAACCACATGAGATCACACCGTGCTCTTCTCATTTCTGAGCTTTTTTCACCTTTTTAGGATAAATTTGGACGAAATAGTTTCAAAAACAAGTCCGTGTACCTGCGCGAGCTGCAGGTGTTTCTCAAGCTACTTCCTGTTCCTGTTCCCACCTCTCTGTCATTTAAAGCGTGCGCTCTCTTTCTGGAACATTGTGAGGTGTTTGCTTAACTTTAATTTGATTGTTGCAGGTTCTGTTGAGTTCTTCTGCAGAACCCTGTTCTGTGTTTATGCGTCTGGCTCACATTTTCAATGAGAGGCATTGTGATGGAAGCCTGCTCTCAAATGTTGCCCCCTAAGGGTCTAACTGCAGAAAAGCGTAAAACAGCTGCTCTCGTGAGTTTATTGCTCTTATCGTGGACATGAAAGTCATTATTATGAGGATTTTTCTTTTTTTTTTGGAGCCACTACTCTTTTGGAGTTTGAGTTTTAAGAGGTGAAGTGGTAAAATTTGTAGCAAGTTATTTTTATCATTTTTTTATTCCATCTACTTTGTGCAATGCACTTGCCCCACAGCATGGTGCTACTGCTACCATGCTTCACAGATGGTGCAGGGTTCTTATGAATCCTTGCCATGATTGACAAAAAAAAAAGTTTTTCTCCAGTATGTGTTCAGTTTGTCTACAAGGGCAAATTTCTGTTGATCTTAAAGACATGAGTTTTGAAGCAGGGGCTACTTTTTTAGTCAAGTTCAAGTTGTGTTTATTTGTCATATGCAAGGTTAACACAAGGTTAACACAAGGTTAACACAAGGTTAACACAAGGTTAA
>NW_023629195.1:0-1996 GCF_014905685.2 Nematolebias whitei | reverse complement strand
TCATTTCAGGTTTTTAGCTTATTTTGTGTTAATTTCTGCTTAATTAACACTAGAAGTCCCAGAGAAGGGTCATTTAACATTTCTACCTTTGGAACCCAGAGACGGGTCGAGTGACCTGAAGGATTTTAGCTAACATCCTATAATGAGCTGTTAACAGGTGCTTTTGTTTTGTAAATAAGGCCATTACTGGTGCACCACAGGAGGGGGCACGCTTAACTCCCAACTAACTGTTTTCCATTGAGTTTAGCCATTTAGTTTCTAGTTAGTTATATTCAGTTTATTGTATTTTATAATATGAAGATTTTTTATATATATATTGGTGGCACGTTGTTGCACATTTTGAACAAATTGAAGTCGATTTACCGTTTATTTTTCAATTGGTTTGGCTCATTTCTTGAAACCGAGATGACATTCTCAAAACACCATGTGAAACACAACTCAAGAGACTTTGCATTTTGAGGTTACTGACAATTTGTATGAAACACATATTTTGTTTTGATATATATATAGTATTTAGCTTAGTTTTGAGCAAAAAAGCACAGACCATAAGCAATTGTGTGTAAGTCAAGAGGACTAAAACTTCAGCATGAGAAATATAAAAAACAACAACCGTTATTTGTTTCCATGCTTTTTATTTTTGTCATAAAAATACAAGGGATAACACAATTCTACACATATTTACACTATGCTCTAGTGGGGGGGCTGCGTGTGTGTGAGTGGCATGTCCTCCTTGTGTGACTGGCATTTCAGCACTCACTCAGCAGTCCATCTGCACTGTCGAAACATACCTGGCACTGCCAGGGTATGTCCCTGGTACATTTGCCACATGTATATTTGTAGCAGTTGACGCATCTCACAGTTGCACAATTGTTCGTGCATCGATGTTTGATCTGACACTTTGCCCTTTTGCCAGGGCTGGGTGTGGAAGGTTGTTGCTGAAGCAGTTTCTCCTTGCGTGCCTTCTTCTCACAATTAATTTGGTTATTTTTTTCTAAACTGTCATTTTGAACCCACTTCTCTTTTTTCTGAAAGAAAAACATTACTAAAATATTTTAGAAAAACTTTTGCATATATCTTGAAACAGATTGTATGTTTTGCAAACTTTTGTTTTGTTTTGTTCATTTGGCAAAATGACCTGGATAATGCATCTCTCCCAAAACACTTCATGTATGCTTCAAAACAAAATATGTGTTTCATACAAATTGTCAGTAACCTCAAAATGCAAAGTCTCTTGAGTTGTGTTTCACATGGTGTTTTGAGAATGTCATCTCGGTTTCAAGAAATGAGCCAAACCAATTAAAAAATAAACGGTAAATCGACTTCAATTTGTTCAAAATGTGCACCAACGTGCTACCAAGAGATATAAGTTCAAAATATAACCAGTTGATTTCGCATCTGTTTGGAGTATTAGACGGACGTTTGTGTGAGTTCAGCTTATCTCTCCCCTGCTGATTCCTAAGGCAATGGCCACATTTACAAATGAAAGGATGCTAATTGGAGCCATCAGAGTTGTCCGGTTTGGAGCACTACTTTGACTAAGGCTGCGCTTTTTTGCGCAAGTGAACCTGGCTTCTAAATCCCCCGCTCCCTGGATTGGACATTGGAATGCAGTCTGGTGAGCTGGGTGTGTCTGAGTTACTTGTGTGCATATTTAAAACAAATGGCAGTTAATGGCCCGCAAATTGTTGAGGAGAAGGAGGGGGTTTGTCCTCAGGATCTTGAAAATCTAGTCACTCAAGCGCTAAGGGTCTTTTGACCCTTTTTCAGGACTTCTGGGGGGAGGTCGAAATTCCTGGGACTTCTAGTGTTAAAACCTATATAGGCAAATATGTGTTCTTTCTAAATTCTGATGCTAATTTAGGATTGCTAATCTATTTCAAATACATTTCAGCATGTTTTTTTGTAGCTAATTTCAGGTGTTTCTTAGTAACTTATGAAACGCAAGTTCTGAGGCAGAAGCCTCAGCCATCGGAAGCGACAGCGCAGAGCCATGGAC
>NW_023629194.1:0-1996 GCF_014905685.2 Nematolebias whitei | reverse complement strand
AAGCTATTATGGTTGGGAACAGCTACAACTACCAGTTAAGGGGTGGAACATGCTGAAAAAGGTAACTACAGGGGTTTATACCTATAGAAAAGGGTTCCAAACTATTTTTCCATTTCTAACTTGGTTTAAGTTAGCTTTACATGGTAAAATATAGTTTGGTGCAATTGTCTGTTGTCTTTTAGACGAACGACTTGAGATTGGGTGTTTGGTTTTCCCATAAATGTTTTGGAAGTCTATGGCGAGACTTATCAAAAAGAATTAGCTATCCCCCCGAATAGAATTGTTCGAGTAGGTTCGGCTTAAGCGTTGTGAGATCAATGTAGATTATGGTACTTAAGGTAGCAATAATATACATTGACTCCGCAAAGATTGCAATTTAATGAATGAACTGCATGTTGGCATGGTTAAAGGCCTCTTAGTCTCTAACTTAACTACACAACAAAATTCATTCTTGCCTGGGGTGTTCAAAAACAATACCAAAAACCAATTAAACGATGTCTCAACATCGACAAAAACAGTGACTAAGCAACCAGTAAAACAACGTTTCAACATCGACAAAAGCAGTGATTAAGCAACTAGAAAACGACGTTTCGGTGCGCCACTCACTCTGAATGTCAGATTTGCTCACGTTATCGCGTCTGGTAGCATTATCCTAACTGGCGTCACCCCCCTTCGGTCATGGGAGACCGCGAACACGGGTGAGGACGTCGCTCCATGAGCTAAAGTTAGGTTGTCGGGTGTCACCTGGTGATGAGCGGCTGAGATCACGTAGGAGCTGTGCAGCGTAAGTAAATGACAAAATTCAGGTAAACCAAACAAATTAAATTAAAATAAATTAAACTCAGGTAAAACAATCGAATATATTAATATTTTTCATAAATTTTTTGTTATTACTAACCTGTGCTTTTTTTGTTTCAATAAAACAAACTGGACGAGGAGACGTTGGACAGTCTTGAGAGCTACCTGGACGCGTGCTTTGAGAATATAGTGATGGGTAAACCTCAGAACACCGCGCCCACCGCTACTCCAACATCCAAGCGCACGCGTTCGGAGAGCTCAAGCGGCGCGTCCACGTCTCCTGAGAAAAGCTTCACCGATGTTCTGGAGTCCATCGACAAAAAGTTATCAAGTTTAGATGCCCGACTGGCTCTCGTTGAAGCTCTCCACAAAGAATTTCAAGCGTTGAGGGAATCTCTGGAGTTCAGTCAAGCTCAGGTGGCGTCGCTAGCTGCAGAAAACCAATCTATGAGGGGAGACGTTAAAGATCTCACAGAGAGGATGACGCAGATATCCGGAGAAAACAGGAAAATGAAAGAGTCCATCCTGGACCTTCAAGCTCGGAGTATGCGGGATAATCTTGTCTTCTCTGGGATCCCTGAACGAGGAGAGGAGGACGCAGAAGCGACGATCCGTGAGTTTATCCAACGTGAGCTGAAACTCCCAAGTGAGACCGTAAAAAAGTTCACTTTCCATCGTGTTCACCGGCTCGGAGGTAAGAGGCCCGATAACAAGCGACCTCGCCCAATTATAGCTAAATTTGAGCATTATAAACAGAAAGAGCAGGTGAGAAGTCAGGGCAGAGAGCTGCGTGGGAAAGATTTCAGCGTTAATGATCAGTTTCCTAAAGAAATACTCGATCGGAGGCGAATTTTATTTCCAATCAGGAAAAAATTCATGTCTGAGGGCGCCAGGGCTACAGTTGCTGTAGATAAACTTTATGTTAACGGTCAGCTGTTCAGGGAACGAGACATCACTCCATGGCTTTATTAAAAGGAACAACAGCTTGGTTTAAAGCAGGGCTGTTCAACATATGACCGTGGGCCAGGTCAGGTCCACGGATGGGCCAGGTTCGCTTCAACAATGAGTTCTTTCTTTTTTTTTTTTTTCTCTCTCTCTCTTTCTTTCTTTATGTATATATATGTATATGTATGTATGTATGTGTGGGGATATGTATGTGTATGTGTGTGTATGTATGTGTATGTGTGTGTATGTATGT
>NW_023629193.1:0-1996 GCF_014905685.2 Nematolebias whitei | reverse complement strand
CGGCTCCCACGCCCTTCGCTGCAGCTCAACCGGCTCCCACGCCCTTCGCTGCAGCTCAACCGGCTCCCACGCCCTTCTCTGCAGCTCAACCGGCTCCCACGCCCTTCGCTGCAGCTCAACCGGCTTCCACGCCCTTCGCTGCAGCTCTACCGGCTTCCACGCCCTTCGCTGCAGCTCTACAGGCTTCCACGCCCTTCGCTGCAGCTCTACAGGCTTCCACGCCCTTCGCTGCAGCTCAACAGGCTCCCACGCCCTTCGCTGCAGCTCAACAGGCTCCCACGCCCTTCGCTGCAGCTCAACAGGCTCCCATAATGCAGGCAGTGTTCCCTTGGGTCCTGTGTTTTGGACGGCCTCCCGGCCGCCCCCCTGACCTGGCTCGGCTTGATGGACAGCCTCCCGGCCGCCCGCCGGAACAGTTACTCTTAGGGACGGTCCCTTGACCGTCCATATTCCTTGTGGCTACTCGTGTGTTTTTCTCTGGCTCCTCGTGTTTTGTTTTTCTCTGGCTCCTCGTGTCTTGTTTTTCTCTGGCTCCTCGTGTCTTGTTTTTCTCTGGCTCCTCGTTTTCTTGTCCCTTTTCTCTGGCTCCTCGTTTTCTTGTCCCTTTTCTCTGGCTCCTCGTTTTCTGGTTCCTTTTCTCTGGCTCCTCGTTTTCTTGTCCCTTTTCTCTGGCTCCTCGTTTTCTGGTTCCTCGTGTCCTCGTTTTCTGGTTCCTCGTGTCCTCGTTCTCTGGTCCCTGGTGTTTTTGTTTTCTCTGATCCTCGGTCCCTCCACCCTTGCAGTGCCACCCTCCACCCGCCCTAGTCCTTCGGGAGGGGGGTTTTTTGGGGACGCCTGGAGGCGTCTTTGGGGGGGGGGGGTACTGTTAGGACGGTACTTTTCTGTGGCCCGGTTTGTGTCTGTTTCCCTCGTGCTTCCTCGTTAGTTTCCATTGTTGCCACCTGCGTCTCGTCTCAGCTGTTTGTCATCATGTCTCGTCTCCTCACAGTATTTAAGCAGTCCTATTCTGTCTTGTCCTTTGTCGGGTCGTCTTCGTTGGTACTCTCCCTTGGTCTCCTGAGTCTTGTCCTAAGTCTGTCCTGAGTCTTCTAGGTCCCTCGAGTTCCCCGTGTCTCTCTTGTCGCCTGAGTTCCTCGTGCCTTGTTCATGTAAGTTTTGCTGCCCCGTCAGCTTGTTTATTTTGTACTTTTATTTATCATTAAAACATATTTTTTGTATATCTGCCGAGTTGAGTCACTGTTCTGCACTCTGGGTTCGCTGCTAACCGCAAACTACGACAGTACGACCCGACCAGAACAGAACCCAGCGGGCAGGGTTCTCACTCGGCAACACTCACCCATTTTTTCTTTTTTCCCTCCTCGTGCCTGATGGACGAGCTCCTCTCCGTCCATCCACCGTCCCGCCGCCGCCGCGGACAGTTCCGGAGGCAGTCTGCGGCGGCCGGGCCGGTCTCGTCGGCCGAGCAGAACTTCAGAGCTGGTTCTGGTGTTTTCGTGGGAGCGGGGTTCGCCACCTCACCTCCCAGGTTTCCGGTGGGGGCGAGATCCAGCGTCCCGCGGGAGCTCCGGTCCACTCCTGCTCGGTTCGGTAGGTCCGGTCCGGTTGACGTTTCAGGGGCGGGTTCCGTCGCCTCACCTTCCAGGTTCCTGGTGGGGGCGGAATCCGGCCTCTCACCGTCACTCCGCGCCGCAGCTGTTCGGCCCAGCCTGGCCGTACCTCCGGAAGGTTTTCAGTGTGACTCCGTGGGGGCGTGTCCCGCCGCCTCACCTCCCAGGTTTCCGGTAGGGGCGGCACCCGTCACCACATCTCCTCATTCACACTTTCCCTCTTTTCATTCATTTTCCCCTGAAAATATTTTCCTGATAAATCAAGCCCTTTTTGAACTTTTTAATTCAGTTAAAAATAACCCGTCCTCCATTGATTTAGTTTTAACCCAGATGGAGGATTTTTTACTTTCTATCCCAGGCCTTCCTGTTCTCCCCGAGTACGATTTTTT
>NW_023629192.1:0-1996 GCF_014905685.2 Nematolebias whitei | reverse complement strand
AGAAGTGCATGTGAATAAAAAGATTTGAAAGCCTGAGTGTGTGAATGTTGTCATCAGGTGTGGAACTCATAAATGAGAAATATGTGACTCCTGTGGAAAGTCTACAGGATCAATACATGAGTTAAGAGCATATTGGTGAACAATCTAAACGATAAGGAACAATTTTGAATATGAAATAAGTATAAACGCGCACAAAATATAGGAATTATTAAAAAAAAACAGAGGCAATTAGCTAAAGACCAGCAGACCAATCGCTAAAACAAGCAGAAATAATCTTAAAGTTCCAGAAGTAAGTGGGTAGAGCTTGGTTTTCCTGAATTAGGCTGTAAAAGTTGGATTAATTTAAAAGAAAGGTGGAATTAGCTGATATTGGCATGAAACAGCTAAATAGTATCTGAAATGTAAGCAGAAATAGGTGAATCTTCCAAACATTAGCTGAAAGGAGCACAATGTTCAGAAATTAGCAGAAATAAGTCAGTAGAAGTACAAAAACGTTGAAGTAAGCTGAATACAGCTTAAAAGAGGGAGGAGGACATACTCTGTTGTAATACATTCTGCGTGAGAAGGAACGAGGTGATGGATGGACAGACTGTCAGAAAGGTAGTTGTGGAAAACACCAAGTTAAGACCAAACGTGGGTGAGGTCAGGAATATCAGTAGTCCGATAGGCAAACAAACCACACTGTTTATTAGGGTTCATTCACGGGAACAGTAGAGGAGACAGGAGGTGCGTGGAGGTGGTACATCATCAGGCAGGCTAGGAAGCAGCATGACAGGTGGTCAGAGGTTGGACAGCAGAGACGAGGTTGGTGGCTGAACATTCTTAATGCTCTCTTGTTAGGGGTGATCTTGGCAGGAGGAGATCTGAACGCCATTTTCAGTCACTGAACGTTGGGAGAAAAGCGTAATACATCGTTTAAACTAGGAGAAATGTAATACATCGTTTAAAATAGAAAAAAAACAGAAAGATATAGAGGCGGCAGAAATAGACAATATGGGGACGCAGTTGATTAAACCACAGCTGTCGGATGCCAGACATAAACAGGGGAATAAGAGAGCGAGGTCAAAAAACATTTGTGTGTTCAATCAGTGTCAGAGGTAAAGGAGGAGGCAGTGACCTCTGGAACAGTTGATCTGCAGCAATGGTTTGAAACTCAAGGCCAGAGGGCCAGAGGGGGACATCCCGTGTACGAGTAGTAATTAACGGAGAGATGGAGTCAGAGGGAGTCAGCTGGAGGTATTGTTGGAACAGCTCGCTGTGTGGGAAGATGAAGATGGCAGACAGCCACTCACTAAGTGGGCGAGGGACAGAGTTGAATTGACAACAAATGTACTGCACAGACATGCAAAGGTAGAGAGCTGCTGACAGAGAGCTGCTGACATGATGCAGAGAAGGAAGGTGGAGGTTTTAGGTCTCCAAGAGACCAAGTGGAAGAGCAGCAAGGCTCGCAGCAGTGGTGCTGGGTTCAAACTGTTTTATCGGGGTGTAGATGGAAAGAGAAATGGAGTAGGGGTGGTCTTGAAGGAAGTGAGGAGTAGGTCTGACACAAAGAGGAGGTATGGGGTGAATGCTGTTGGAGAGGACATGGAGGTAGTTGGAGTGAGGACATAGGGTGCATTGGAAAAAGTGGAGATAAGGAGGATGATTCGTTGTGGCGACTTCTGAAAAGGGAAAAGCCGAAGGAAGAAGGAGAAATAAACATCATAAACAGGTCAAATTAAGTTTAAGCATTTCTGGATGACACATTGTAAACAAATTAGCCAAAATTTCTTATTGGAATTGACAATAAAATCAGGTTTTAAATTCAACTAAAAAACAACAGAATGTAAAATAAGTAATAAACAAAATCCTTGACACTTGTAAAATGAAGAAAAAATTTATTCTGGTCAAAGAAACTCTTAACTAAACACAAATTGAAATGCTTGGGTTAAATAAATCAGTCTTAACTAAACTCAAATTGAAATGCTTGGGTTAAATTAATCAGTCTAAATGATTT
>NW_023629191.1:0-1996 GCF_014905685.2 Nematolebias whitei | reverse complement strand
ACCAGGTCTGACCGGCATCCTCCCCCACCATCGGAGCCAACTCACCACCAGGTAGTGATCAGTTGACAGCTCCGCCCCTCTCTTCACCCGAGTGTCCAAGACATGTGGCCGCAGATCAGATGAGACGATGACAAAGACGATCATCGAACTGCGGCCTAGGGTGTCCTGGTGCCAAGAGCACATATGGACACCCTTATGCTTGAACAAGGTGTTCGTTATTGACAATCCATGACGAGCACAGAAGTCCAACAACAGAACACCACTCTGGTTCAGATCAGGGGGGCCGTTCCTCCCAACCACACCCCTCCAGGTCTCACTGTCATTGCCCACATGAGCATTGAAGTCCCCCAGCAGAACAAGGGAGTCCCCAGAAGGTGCACTTTCCAGTACCCCCTCTAAGGACTCCAGAAAGGGTGGATAATCTGAACTGCCGTTTGGTGCATAAGCACAAACGACAGTCAGAACCCGTCCCCCCACACGTAGGCGGAGAGAGGCCACCCTCTCATTCACGGGGGTGAACCCCAATACACAGGCACCAAGTTGGGGGGCAATTAGTACGCCCACGCCTGCTCGGCGCCTCTCACCAGGGGCAACTCCAGAGTGGAAGAGTGTCCAGCCCCTCTCAAGGAAACTGGTTCCAGAGCCCGAGCCATGCGTAGAGGTGAGTCCGACTATTTCTAGCCGGAACCTCTCAGCCTCACACACCAGCTCAGGCTCCTTCCCCACCAGTGAGGTGACATTCCACGTCCCAATAGCCAGCTTCTGTAGCCGAGGATCAGACCGCCAGGGTCCCCGCCCTCGGCCACCACCCATCCCACATTGCACCCGACCCCTTTGGCCCCTCCCACAGGTGGTGAGCCCATGGGAAGGGGGACCCACGTCTCCTCTTCGGGCTGTGCCCGGCCGAGCTCCATGGGTAAAAGCCCGGCCACCAGGCGCTCGCCCACGTGCCCCACCTCCAGGCCTGGCTCCAGAGTGGGGCCCCGGTGACCCACGTCCGGGCAAGGGAACACTAGGTCCATTTGTGTTTTCCATCATAGGGGTGTGTTTGGGCTGCACTTTGTCTGGTCCCTCACCTAGGACCTGTCTGCCATGGGTGACCCTACTAGGGGCATAAAGCCCCTGACAGCATAGCTCCTAGGATCATTGGGACACTCAAACCCCTCCACCACGGTAAGGTGGCAGCCCAGGGAGAGGATATTAAAAATATCCCTTTAGATATAGTGACATGCTTGAAAATATCACTTCAGACATAGTGGCAAGCGTCCCTTATGATACATTTGCAAGCTTGAAAACATCACTTTGGACATAGTGGTAAGATTGAAAATATCACTTCAGACACTTTGGCAAGATTGAGAACATCTCTTCAGACATAGTGACAAGCTTGAAAATATCACTTCAGAAACTTTGGCAAGCATCGCTTCCTATACACTTGCAAGCTTGAAAACATCCCTTAGGACATAGTGGCAAGCTTGAAAACTTCACTTCAGACATTGTGACAAGCTTGAAAACATCCCATCGGACTCATTGAAATGCTTTAAAAAAACATAAAGTCACCTTAGCAAGATGGAAAACAGCATTCAAACACATTTGCAGGCTTTAAAACATCCATTAGGACATAGTTGCAAGCTTGAAAACATAACTTCAGACACATTGGCAAGCAGCCCTTCAGACACATTTAAAAGCTTGGAAACATCCCTTACGACATAGGGACAAGCTTGAAAACATCACTTCAGACATAGTGGCAAGATTGAAATCATCACTTCAGACACATTGGCAAGATTGAAAACATCACTTCATAAACATTGGCAAACATCCCTTCCGATACATTTGCAAGCTTGAAAACATCCATTAGGACATATTGGTAAGCTTGAAAACATCAATTCAGACAAATTGGCAAACTTGAAACCATCCCATAAAGTCACATTGGCAAGCTTGAAAACATCACTTTGGACATTGTGACAAGCTTAAAAACATCACTTCAGACACATTGGGA
>NW_023629190.1:0-1996 GCF_014905685.2 Nematolebias whitei | reverse complement strand
GACATAATGACATGTAACTCGGTGGTTTTTAAATTAATACGGGTCAGCGTGTCCCCGGTTAAGCCGGCGACAGAAATTGACGGTATTTCGCGAGTCGGAAGGGAATATTCTTTAACTAAATCAGAGCTGATCAAATTTTGTTCAGCGCCTGAGTCAATAAGAGCTGAAAAAGAAAAGCGACGGTCTTGTTTTTGGATGACCATGGGAAGTAGCAATTTAAATGGGGAGGTTAACGCAGACGTTCCCACCAGTAACTCCCGCTTTACTGGTGGAAGTTCTCGTTTCCCCGAAACGGACAGTGAGGCAGAAAGTGACCGGAATTACCACAATAAATGCAGAGACGGGCAGACATACGTCGCTGTCTCTCTGCAGGAGTCAGTCGTGCGCGCCCCTCCTGCATAGGCTCGGGGGAGCGATCCCGTGAAGGGAAAGAAGATGATTGGCTGTGACCAGGAAGCAAGGAAGACTGGGAGTTGTAGTTCACAGGGGGCTGATTCGAAGAAAAGGACTCGTAGCGAGGGGTCGTAAACCCGGAAGTGGGGGAACTGTGGGAAACGTAGTGTCGCGGTGCAGGCTTGGGCTCACCTGGAGGAGTCGGAAACCCGGAAGTCGAGGGTCGATGGGAACTGTAGTTTGTTTCTCTTCGCCTCTCCCGGAAGCGGTCGTCGATCGAGATGGCAAGGTCTATCAGCTTGTCGAAAGTCTCAGGCTCATCTCGCGTGGCCAGCTGATCTTTGAGGAAATCAGAGAGAGCGTTAAGGAAAATACCTTGGAGGGCGGGCTCGTCCCATCCTGTCTGGGCAGCAAGGATCCGAAACTCCAGAGCGAACTCCGAGGCATTACGACGGCCCTGTCGTAAGTTCAACAATCGCTTAGCGGCATTTGAAGCCTGCAGGGGACGATCAAAAATCCTGCGAAACTCCCGAAGGAAGAGGGCATAGGAAGCAGGGGGGTTATCATGACTCAAGAGGAACGAGTGAGCCCACCGGAGAGCGTTACCTTTGAGCTGGCTTACGAAGAAGGTGATTTTGGCTGTGTCCGACGAGAACTGGGAGGGAGCCCCCTCGAAGGCGAGTCGGCACTGGAGCAGGAAGCCGCCACATTGGTCAGGGTCTCCGGTGAAAAACTCAGAAGGTTTAATGAAAATTTGTTGAACAGGAGGAGTGGGACCAAGAGCCACGGGGGCTGGCGGAACGACTGGAGCTGGGGAGGCAGAAGCTTGCAGCTGACGTTTAATGGAATAAATCATACCTCCGAGCTCCTGAAGGTTGGACTGGACCGTGGTCTGGTGAGTCAGCACCTGATGAATTACTTTGTCCATCCTGTCGATCCGCTCCTCCGCGGGAACGGGGGAGGTCTGCTCGCTCTTGGTCTCATTCTGGGTCTGTTGTAGCTGGAGCATTTCTGTTAGGAGTGCGCGGGGAACCCAGATGATATGAAACCCAGAACGAGGCAGACACAAGGGGAATACAAAATAACAGTGTTTATTATTTACAGTGAGTTTAAATCACATCCACAGGCTGCTGGTCTGAGGCTCCTGGAGAGAGGGACGACAGGTTAATGGCTGTCCAACGGGGAAGGCTCAAGTTGATTGTTAAGGAGTGTGTTTGTCCTTACAGTCCAACCCGAAGGGAGAGCTGGTCCTTCAGTCCAAGGCGAGCGAGCAGCAGAGGGGAATCCAACAGAGTCCAAAGGGGAACGAGGAAGGCTGGCACTGGAGGCAAAGAGGCACGAGGAATACCTGAGAGGCCTAGGATCCAAATCAGGTCACGAGGGAAATCCAAAGAGCACGAGGAACCAGGAAACTGGAAAAAAGAGCAAAAGGTGAACAAATTCTTTTCACCAAGACATTTGCCTCACAACAGTACAATACCATAAGAGGTGATATGCTCCAGCGTTGAATCACACCGGACTGCAGCCTTAAGTAGATGGAGAGGCTCATCAGGCTGATGGCCGCCAGGTGTTGGTAATCAGCGGCCATCAGCAAGGCAGGCTG
>NW_023629189.1:0-1997 GCF_014905685.2 Nematolebias whitei | reverse complement strand
GTTAGAACCCCAACAGTAGATCATTAGAGCCCTAACAATAGGTTGCCAGTGCCCTGATGGCACTTACTCAGCCCCTTGTGAATAGCAAACAGTCATCAGGACACTAGCAACCTATTGTTAGGGCTCTAACGATTTACTGTTGGGGCTCTAACAATCTATTGTTAGGGCGCTAACGATCTATTGTTAGGCTGATGATCCTCCTTTATCATGTGAACAGGTAGTTCTGGTTGTCAGCAGCAAATTGGTTGATCAACTATGAGAAGGTGCTATTTTCATTCAACCTTTATTTAAACAGGTTAATCCCATTGAGGCTCGGGGACTCATTTACAAGAGAGACCTGATTTAACAAAGCGCGATGACAACGGTGGACAACAAAGACAACAATAGACAATCGTAAAGGATGCGTACAAATTTAGATTTTTTTTAACAAGTGAAAATCAAATGGTATTTAAAAAGAAAAGTAACAAAAAACAGCTAGGTTGTAAGGTTTTTATAAGACTGAGCTTCTTGCAGGGTTTCAGACTGAAGGAATCTTTTGAATAAAAGACAAAATGTTTCAACAAGAAGAATCCGTCCAGATGACCTGAAAAACCCAACACAAGCTTTAAAACAGGGATATTCAACTGGCGGCTCAGGGGCCACATTTGGCCTGCTGATGAGCTCAGAGTTCATTCAAAGCAAACGTAGATTTAAAATCAGATCAAATTGACGTAGTGACACTAAATGCCGGATGTCCGGCCCGTGAGATGTTTGCTCAGTATCTGAGACCCACAGAGGGACTCAGTTGAAGATCCCTCCTTTACATTTATTTTAGTACAAACTCATTTAAAGTAAAGCATGTGTGACGCACGGTGCAGTCCTCCGAACACGAGGCGATGCAGTAATCGTCAAACGGGTTCCACTTGACGTCCAGGACTCTGCCGCTGTGACCGTGAACCCTGGGGTGGTGAGGCTCCACCCGGCCCGTCTGAGGGGGACACAGGTTCTGCGTCTTATTCTGACCAGCTGGTTATAAATTAAATAAATGTTAAACATGTTGAGGACCTACATACATGATGGATGGGCAGGACTAGAAAAGCCCCGCCCCCTGCGCACTCTGTCACCACGGCGATGAAGCGGGGATTGACCGAGCAGTAGTGGTTGTCCTGGATGCTTCTCGTGATCGGCACCCCGACGTACCTGTGCCTCTTGGCAGCCGGCTTCCCGTAAACAAGACGGAATTTGGAGCGATGAACAGACGAAGACCAGGACATCTGAAGGGACAGGAAGTGGTTCCGATTCAGTTTTAGCTGTTTGACAAATGAAATGTTCCTCACTTCCTGTCTCAGTTGGACCTCAGGTTTCGGCTGTCGTTCCTCGGGTCGTTTTCGTTCTTTTAAATCGAGGATGTCTGGTTTTAGGTTCTTGTTTTACTTCTTGCCTCTGCAGCATCTTTGGTTTTATTTAAAAATTACAGGTTATTTATTTTCATCTCCATCCTGCCCGCTCCCTTTGACCTGGATTTAAAGGTGCTCGGACACTCGATCATCTTAAGACAGATTGTTCCACCTCAGCCCGATCCCACAAAGGTGCTTTAGAAATTCAGCAGCTCTATTATCGGACCTGATCAATAATTCAGTCACCAGCAATTATTGTCTTTCATAATCCCATCAATAATGGATCAGTTCCTTTGATACTTTAACTTTCTTAATTTTACATTCGCTCCTAAACTGTAAGTCCCTTTAACAAAACGCTTTCTTTGCATTTTTTAAAGTCACGGTACAATCAGGCTTCCATCTCCTGACCTTTGATTTGGACCTCCAGAAATTTGACATTGACCATTAGACCTTAAACTTTGACCTCCTGACCTTTGAATTTGGCCTCCTGATCTTTAATTTTGACCAACTGACTTATTAATTTTACCTCCTGACCTTTGACTTTTACATCCTGACCTTTGACTTTCACCTCCCGACCTTTGAAGTTTACCTCCAAATTTTTAATCTTCATGTCCTAACCCT
>NW_023629188.1:0-1997 GCF_014905685.2 Nematolebias whitei | reverse complement strand
TGGAATTGGATGATAGAGGTCTCAGAACCTGGGAGAGTAATGGAAGTCCAATATCGATGTATCAGAGACTGGGAGAGCAGTGGAAGTGGAAGATAGACGTTTTGGAGCCTGGGAGAGCAATTGAAGTGGAATATCGAGGTCTCAATTCCTGGAGGAGCAGTGGAAGTAGAAGATTGATGTCTCGAAGCCTGGAGGATCAGTGGAAGTGGATGACTGTGGTCTCGGAGCCTGGGAGAGCAATGGATGTGGAAGATCAAGGTCACAGAGCCTGGGAGAGCAGTGGAAGTGGAAGATGGGGGTCTCGGAGTCTTGGGAGACTAGTGAAAGTTGAAAATCAAGGTCTCGGAGCCTGGGAGAGCAGTACAAGTGGGCGATCTAGGTCTAAGAGCCTGGGAGAACAATTGAAGTGGAATATTGAGGTCTCAATTCCTGGAGGAGCAGTGGAAGTAGAAGATCGAGGTCTCTGAGCCTAGGAGAGCAATGGAAGTGGAAGATCAAGGTCTCAGAGCCTGGGAGAGCAGTGGAAGTGGAAGATGGAGGTCTCGGAGTCTGGGAGACTAGTGAAAGTTTAAAATCAAGGTCTCGGAGCCTGTGAGAGCAGTAGAAGTGGACGATGAAGGTCTCAGAACCTGGAGGAGCAGTGGAAAATGAAGATTGAGGTCTCAGAGCCTGGGAGTCAGTGGAAGTGGAAGATCAAGGTTTTGGAGCCTAGGAGATCAGTGGAAGTGGAAGATCGAGGTCTCAGAGACTGGAGGAGCAGTGGAAGTTGAAGATTGAGGTATGGGAGCCAGGAGGAGAAGTGGAAAATGAAGATTGAGGTCTCAGAGCCTGAGAGAGCCGTGGAAGTGGAAGATCAAGGTTTCGGAGCCTAGGAGAGCAGTGGAAGTGGAAGATCGAGGTCTCAGAGCCTGGAGGAGCAATGTAAGTGTCTTGGAGCATGCGAGTGCAGTAGAAGTGTAACATCGAGGTCTCGGAGCCTGGAAGAGAAGTGGAAGTTTATAATTGAGGTCTCGGAGCCTCGGAGAGCAATTGAAGTAGAAGATCGATGTCTCAGAGCCTGGGAGAGTAGTGGAAGTTGAAGATGGATGTCTCAGAGATTGGGAGAGTAGTGGAAGTTGAACACCAAGGTTTCGGAGCTTGGGAGAGCAGTAGAAGTGGAAGATCTAGGTCTCAGAGCCTGGAGGAGCAGTGGAAGTTTATGATCGAGGTCTCGGAGCCTGGGAGAGCAGTGGAAGTGGAAGATGGAGGTCTCGGAGCCTGGGAGAGTAGTGGAAGTTAAAAACCATGGTCTTCGAGCCTGGGAGAACAGTAGAAGTGGAATATCGAGGTCTCAGAGCCTGGAAGAGCAGTGGAAGTTGAATATTGAGGTCTCTGAGCCAAGAGAAGCAGTGGAAGTGGAAGATCAAAGTCTTGGTGCCTGGGAAAGCAGTAGAAATGGACGATCAAGGTCTCAGAACCTGGAGTAGCAGTGGAATTTGAAGATTGAGGTCTCTGAGCCATGGGAAGCAGTGGAAGTGGAAGATCAAGTTTCCGGAGCCTGGGAGAGCATTGGAAGTGGAAGATTGAGGTTTCACAGCCTGGAGAAGCAGTGGAAGTAGAAGTTAGAGATCTCAGAGCCAGGAGGAGCAGTTTCAGTGTCTAGGAGCTTGGGAGAGTAGTGGAAGTGGAAGATCGAGGTCTCGGAGCTTGGATGAGCAGTGGAAGTAGAAGTTAGAGGTCTCAGAGCATGGAGGAGCAGTGGAAGATGATGATCGAGGTCTCGGAACCTGGGAGAGCAATGGAAGTAGAAGATCGATGCCTCAGAGCCTGAAAGAGCAGTGGAAGTGGAAGATCGAAATCTCAGAGCCTGGAGGAGCAATGGAAGTGTCTAGGAGCTTGGGAGATAAGTGGAAGTGGAAGATCGAGGTCTCAGAGACTGGAAGAGCAGTGGAAGTTGAAGATTGAGGTATCGGAGCCAGGAGGAGCAGTGGAAGTGGAAGATGGAGGTCTTGGAGCCT
>NW_023629187.1:0-1997 GCF_014905685.2 Nematolebias whitei | reverse complement strand
AGAATTAGGAGTCAGATTCTAAAAGGAACAAATATTATTCCACAACAGAAGCAAGATCTGAGTGTGCACCAGGTTATAAAGCTTTCTAGTCCCTCCTACTCAAGGGTGTCTCCCTTCCTCTCATTGGTGCTCTAAGCTTCCTGGAGGGAGGATAGTTTGTTCCCATAGTCTGGTGTCTGTTGGTTTCTTCCGTCTCTTGTTGATTCCTGCAGCTGAGTGAAGCTGACACCCCACCCACTTCCAAAATTAAAGCAACTAGTCTGAATGGTTAGTGCTCCGTTAGTGCTGGTTTGTGCCGTTAAAATTTTCGTTAGTGCTGCTTTGCTTTCTGAGATATTAAAGATTAATTTTTAGCTCATCCAAAGGTCACAATCCCCCCCATGTTGCTCCAAAACACACGGGAGTGGTCTACTTTTTTAGTGCTTCGTTAGTGCTCGTTTGTTCCGGTGAAACTAGCGTTTGTGCTGCTTTAGTTTATGAGATATTAAGAATTATAATTTCGCCCGATGACGTCACCACTCCCGTCCGTTTCGGAGCAACATGGGGGGGATGGTGACGTCTAGAAATTGTCTAGAATCAATGACTCCATAATGTTACCTGTTGCAAAATGGGAGTCAGATTTATCAATCAATTTTGACCAAAACACCTGGTCTCAAATATGTTTAAGAATATTTATTGCTATTATGAAATAAAACCCTTGTCCTTCCTACAGAAACAGGCAGACAGATTCAGGTTGACCTCAGTCATTTGTTGCAACTTTCAGATATTTGGGGCAAAAGATTATTACACGTTTTCTCTGGAGACCAAATATTTCTGGCTAATGATGCCTTTATATCTGTTGCACGAGGCAATGCCAAGACTGACATGGAAAGAAATGGGGGGTTGTACTTTTATGAAAAGTGTACAGAAGAACAGAAAAACTCAGGCCCTGACCATATGGAAACTGATTTAAGAGTTCACCTGTGAGGTGGGAAACCAAGTCTATTAAATTTGGCCCACTTGGATCATATTATTGGCAAACAGTTCAGTTTTGCTTATTAGCTTCCAAAGCACCTATCAAGAAACATGCAAACAAACTTAAAATAAAAATATGAAAGCCAAAATGAGCAACCCCCCGACCCCCACAAAAAAGTACGAAACGTTTCAACAAGAATCTGTCTAGAGGATTGGGGGAGTTTTTGTGTTCTGCCCGTGCACTTGTGGGTTTTTTCCGGTACTCCGGTTTACTCCCCCAAAAAAAAAAAAAACTGAAAGCTAAAATGAGCACCTCCCCTCCCCCCCATACATCGAGACAAAACATTTCAACATAAAGGATCCATCCAGAGGACTATTGAGCATGCATCAGGATACTTTCTTGGGGGAGTTTGTGTTCTGCCCGTACAGCAGTTGTGGGTTTTCTCTAGTACTCCAGTTTGCTCCCAAAAAAAACAAAACAAATTTGTCACCAGTCCGAGTCCCCGGATCGACAGCATCAAAATGTGGGTGGAAAAGGTGAAACATCCACACCTGCCTCCACCATTTGTCCCACTCTGGGCCCTTGAGCAAGGCCCTTAGCCCTCACCATCTTTAAACAAGTCTCGCTAAAAAATAAGTCCTTGTGACTCATTGAGACCATCCATATAAAAAAAAAGTTTCAATTAAAATATATATATAAATATATTTCATTTATTGCTATTACAAAATAGCCAGTCTGTAGAATGCACCTGACTGCAACCCACACATACTAAGTTTAAAATAAAATGCAATTTTGTACATAAATAAGATGCACCGGTGAATAAGCCATGGAAGTCCACAAAACAGCACTGTAAACTGTTCAAAGCTCCAGCTATTGTTGAAGTACAAGAATGTCCTGCTGTATGGCTTTTTATGTACATTGATTAGCCTTCCATACACACAGACTGCTGATTCTCACAGGACTTCATTATGAGACGCTCGCTCTCTGACTCATGGTGTTGTGGAATAATATTTGTTCCTTTTAGAATCTGACTCCTAATTCT
>NW_023629185.1:0-1998 GCF_014905685.2 Nematolebias whitei | reverse complement strand
GCCATCCATCCATCCATCCATCCATCCATCCATCCATCCATCCATCCATCCATCCATCCCTCCCTCCCTCCCTCCCTCCCTCCCTCCGAGAGGTGGGGAACATCCTGGACAGGTCTCCAGTCCATCACAGGGACAGCTTATCTGTGTAGAAAATATTAATATATATATATATTTAGGGTTTTCAGGTCTGATTAGGTATGTTTATAAAGAAAAAAGTTTGAGTAAGTAATACATTTCCAGACTATTCCTTAGTCCAATTTTTTAATATATATTTTTCTCAAATGACGAGAGTGCGTTTACTAATTATATTTGGGGGAAAATACTTCAACTGCCCTGATTATAAATCATAAATATAAATAAATGTTTTATTTACAACAAGCTTGGATTTTAATGCAGACTTGACTCTTATGAATCCACACCACTCCAGATTATTTTTTAAATGGAAACTTTGTGCATGTTTGCACCTCCCATGCACAGAGTTTGACTTGAAAAACGTGTATTTTTAAAAACTTTCAGAGATTTTTAAAAAACTTAAGCAGAGGTTTTCAGAAACGTGGACTCAGCAGCCTGCTTTATGCACTAACTTGCTTAGAGCTGCAGCTTATTTAAGAGGCAAAAAATGGCTAAATGTTTCATGTTGATTTTAGTTTTGTGATTGGTGAGAAAAAATACCCTACAAATCCTATTTATTTCACAGCCCCACCAAACTATGATTTAGGTGTGTTGGTTGCAACATGATCACAATGTTTGGTTGTAGTATTGTTATTTTTGTTTGTGTGTGTTTGTTTGTGTGTGTGTGTGACATTCACGCATAGGCTGGTTATTCATTCCATGCAGAGGGTGACACCTGTGCATTGCACCAACAACATGTCTACAAAATAAAAATAAAATCAAAGACAGGTGGAGGCAAGCCTGTCACACCAGCAGCAGCAGTTCTCAACCAGTACTGGAAAAATACCTCATAGATGATGCCATGTATGCCTCCCCAGTGCAGACATTTTTACTGTTTCCATACACTAAATCAAATACTTAATGGGGGGGGGGGGGGGGGGATCAAAAACTGCTTCATGTTGACAAGCCGTCTGAGTAGAATGTTAACAGCTGTTTGCTTTTGCATATTGAATATTCCCATTAACTTTTTTTAAGGTTCAGCCAAAATACATCAAAACCTTGATGTAAATGGACCAAATGTTTTAATTTATAAATGTCATCCATCTTACTTTTCCAGTCACGGGGGTTGCTGGTGTCCATATCCAGCAGTCACTGTGTGAGAGGCAGGGGACACCCTGGACAGTCATCACAGGGACATCCTGGACAGGTCTCCATTCCATCACAGGGACAAACAAGACAAACAACCATTCACTCTTCCACTCACACCTAGGGACAATTGAGAGTTACCAATCAAGACTAATCTAAAAAGATAAATCTCGTCTTAAAATGTATTTTGGGGTTTAAAAGCCACTGGGACGTTATGTTTAGAAAATAAACGTCTCAGTTTCTCTGATACTCCCTCAACATATGGAATGACCACTGGTCTGGGTCTGGGTTCCTCCTTTTCACCTGTTGGCTGACTGGAGTCCTGTTTGGGTTTCTTCTCTGCTTTCAGGAAGGCCCAGTTAGGATATCCACATTGCTCTAGAGCCTGTCTTGTGTAGGATTTCTCCTTCTGCCTGGCTCCTGAGTTAGTGGGGACGCTGTCTGCTCTGTGGTACAGAGTGCTGATGACTCCTAACTTGTGCTCCAAAGGGTGATGGGAGTCAAACTGCAAATACTGGTCTGTGTGGGTGGGTTTGCGGTACACCTCAGTTTGCAAATGTCCTCTATCAGAGACTGAGACCTCACAGTCCAAGAAAGCCAACCTGCCATTTTTTTTACATCTTCTCGTGTGAACTTGATGTATTTATCCACAGAGTTGATGTGGTCAGTAAAATGTTGGACTTCCTGAGATTTAATTTTAACCCAGGTGTCGTCAACATACCTGAACCAATGACTTGGTGG
>NW_023629184.1:0-1998 GCF_014905685.2 Nematolebias whitei | reverse complement strand
ATGGAATTGAAATGAAGAGGGTGGAGGTGCATGGTGAGGGATGGGGAAAGGTTCTAAACAACTGAACAATAAATATCTTACCAGCTGCAGATAGCTTTTTGAACAACTTCCTTTTGGAGAAATAAGAGTTTAAGTTCAACAGAACTGACTAAGAAAACAGATTGTTCCAATTCAACAAAGACAAAAGAGGACTGCTGCCGCCATAAAGCAGCTTTAGTCTAAAGAATTTCTTATCAGTTCATGCCGATTATATTTCATAAACTTTTACACAACTTGTGATTTTAAATTTAAATTGTTATTTTAGCAAAAATATTGTTTAAATGTTGCTGGAACTGACTCAGTGTTTCAGTGATGGAAATGAAATGAAAATATTTTCATATTGTTTATTTTTAGCCTTTTCCTACAAGTTGTGGGCAGTAATAATACACTAATAACACATTAATAGTACATTAATAATACATTAATAGTACATTAATAATACATTAATAGTACGTTAATAATATATTAATAGTACATTAATAACATTAATCCTGGAATCTTCTTTCATATATGATCACACACACCTCAAATTATAGGAGGTTTTTTTTTGTTTTGTTTTTGTTTGTTTTTTTTTGGGGGGGGGGGGGGTTCCATCTAATAAAAATAAACATTTCTGTTTATTTTGAATACATCAAGTAAACTGCAGCTTAAAACAGATTGGAGATTTTAAATAAAACTATATATGTAAGAAAAAATATATAATTCCTAATACACCAAAATCTGTTCCTGTGTGGATAATTAGCCCAGGCTCATTTTCAGTGAAGTGTGAGTAAAGTAGCAGCTTTAAAACTCGAACCCCACACTCCTTGATTCTTTGAACTGAGAAAGCTCCTTGGATTATCCATCCATCCATTATCTTTACCCGTTTGTTCCATTTTGGGTCACGGGGGTCGCTGGTGTCCATGTCCAGCAATCACTGTGCGAGGGGCGGGGTACACCCTGGACGGGTCGCAAGTCCATCACAGGGCCTCCTTGGATTAATAAAGTATAATTGAACTGAAGTGAATTGAATTGAATTAATTGAATTGAATTGGATGAGAAGCGAAACGTCTTCAGTTAAAAATAAAGTCCAGTTGTTTTTGTCTTGAACTGTTTTGAATTCATCATGTCCTGAATGACTGAAAATCTTCACCAGCCTACTACTAAACATACTATGTTAATAGCAACACTCCTGTAAGAGATCTAAGTATTTAATGCAGTGAAATACAAGAAAAGGTCAATAAAAATGTCCATGAAAATGACCTTTATGGATGTTTAAAATCTGTCACTGCATTTGGCACGTTTCAACATAAAATAAGTTTTCAGAGTTGTTATTGAAAAAGATGATCAAACTGTTCAGATCTTTTGAGATTACAAGAAGTCATGTCCAGTTCAGGGGAGTCAGACCCAACAGTGCACACCACATGAGGAGACAGAGTAAAACTAAAATATTTAATAAGAAAACAAAAAGTTAGTGTGGCAGCAAAACACATATGATATAATAAAAAACCTTAAAGGTTGAACAGACAGCACGATGACCGACTGACTGAAAGATTATCTGATGAAGAGATGGGAGACAGGTGGCCTGATGATAACAGAGAACAGGTGTAGCTGGGCGCAGCATGAAGAAGACAGAGGAAGTGTACGGAGCAATGACAGGAAACACAAAACAAAAAAAATACAAAAACACCCCAGGGAATAATAACTATATAAACTCTAAAACTGTTAAATAAAAGTCGGAAAGCGTAGATTGGTACGTGTTGCTGTAAGAACACAAAAAGTTGAGCATATCAGATTGTAAATAATTGTTTATTCTTATTATTGTTACTTTGCTGAGTGTGCTTCAGTTAATGCTTTTAGTGTTTGTTTGTCGTTTTTTAATGTATTGGGGAATAGTCTCAAAGATTAAAGGAAGTCGTTTGTTCGGAATCATCATGGTCTTGATGAATGAAGTAAAACAAGAACAGTAAATAATACTGA
>NW_023629183.1:0-1998 GCF_014905685.2 Nematolebias whitei | reverse complement strand
ATCATAGCACAGAAACAGCACTAGTAAAAGTCACTAATGATATTCTCATGGCCTCAGACAATGGACTTGTGTCTATACTGGTCCTGTTAGACCTCAGTGCTGCATTTGATACAGTTGATCACAATATTTTACTACAGAGGCTTGAATATGATATTGGGTTTACAGGAACGGCTCTAAAATGGTTTAAATCATATCTATCTGATAGATTCTAGTTTGTAAATGTAAATAATAAATCTTCTTCATACACCAAAGTTAGTCATGGAGTTCATCAGGGCTCAGTGCTTGGGCCAATACTCTTTACTTTATATATGCTTCCATTAGGTAAAGTTATTAAACAGCATGGGATAAATTTCCATTGTTATGCTGATGACGCACAATTATATTTGTTCATTAAACCCAATGAATCCAATCAGCTACTTAGACTACAAGCATGTCTTAAAGACATAAAAACCTGGATGACCCTTAATTTTCTCCTGTTGAACACAGACAAAACTGAGGTTTTGGTTTTTGGACCTGAGCACCTTAGGAATTATTTTTTCAGTCTTTCTCCCTCCTTAGATGGCAATCTGTCCTCCAGCTCTAATGTTAAAAATCTTGTTGTTATTTTTGGTCAGGACATGTCTTTTATCCCCCACATTAAAAGCGTTACTAGAACTGCCTTCTTCCACCTGCGTAATATCACTAAAATTAGAAACATCTTATGTAAAAATGATGCAGAAAAACTGTTTCATGCATTTGTCACGTGTAGACTGGACTATTGCAATGGTTTATTATCTGGATGTCCAAATACTTCTTTAAAACATCTTCAGTTGATCCAAAATGCTGCTGCCAGAGTCTTAACTGGAGTTAGTAGGAGAGATCATATCTCTTCAGTTTTAGCTTCTCTCCATTGGCTCCCTGTCAAATCCAGAATTGAATTCAAAATCTTACTTCTAACCTACAAAGCTCTCAACAACATGGCTCCATACTAGGGGTTGAACGAGTATATAATTTTTAAACTCGACATTAACATAATAAAACCTGAGAAGATCTCGAGTATTTGATGACGTCATAGATCTCAAGATACAAAAATAAATAAATTAATTAAACCGCAAAAAAAGGTAATTATTTACAAAAAAAAAAAGACCAACAAAACATTGGGAGCTTATATTATGCTCCTTCCATTTATCATACTGCAAATAAGTCACAGGAAAAACTAAACTATTAGTTATTATTATTAAACTGCAAACGTGAAGAAACGCAGCACGTCAAAAACAAAACTTAAGCCGAAACTGGTTCTGGTGGATTGGACCCGGTGTTGCACCACACTCTAAGTGACCTGCAACAGTGCAACACCGCCCCCTACGGTCATACGTGGTCACATAATATGACGTCACTACGGATACCCGACTTTACTTTTTTAACATCGATAGATGTCCTAGCAATCGATGTGTAAATTACTCGAGTACTCTGTTAATGCCCTACTCCATACTGTAGTGAACTAGACCTCCTACATCAATCTGTCTCTGAAGACCTTCAGGGGACAGGAACTGTTATTTCATTGATTTGAATCCAGAACACAAATTATCTCGTCAAGAAGCTTATTCTGTTGAACAGAGAACTAGACACTACTTCGGACGATTCTCAGCCACTCTGACCGGAGACGCAGAAAGGTAGCGTGGAAATGGACCTCTGTTCCGGAGCTGATTTATCTTCTGCTCAGGTAACAAGTCGTTACGAGTCGTCACGCACCAAGTGTACCGCGGCTGAGCTGGGGTCGAATGAAGGGTGCCATTCTGGTCAACATACCTTTTCTCCATCCAACATACATTCCTCTTTAAACATCTAAATCTCTCCTCTTTAAACCTCTTCGCCTGTAAATCAAGCTAAATGCAGTCAGAGATGAATTATTCTCCATCAGTAATCCTCTGTTGTCTTGTTATTTGAACATGCTAAGTTTATTAATCAGAAATAGATCAGCAAATCGAGTGTACATGTTTGATGTAAAATTTTGATTCT
>NW_023629182.1:0-1998 GCF_014905685.2 Nematolebias whitei | reverse complement strand
CACCCCCCTCTCAAACCATCTGTGTTCTCGGTCCAAAATGTGCACATTTTGGTCCTCAAAAGAGTGTCCCTTATCTGTGAGGTGGAGGTGAACAGCTGAGTCTTCTCCTGAGGAGGTGGCTCTCCTGTGTTGAGTCATGCGTCTGTGAAGAGGCTGTTTAGTTTCTCCAATGTAGAGGTCTGGACAGTCCTCGCTGCACTGGACCACATACACTACACCACTCTGTTGGTGTATATACATTTTATGTATAAATATAAGGTGTTTTTTTTATCAGTGAAGATTAAAAATAAATAAACGTTGCCGGCTTTATCGTGAAATCCTGTTTTCCCTTTGACTTTATTAAATAATCTATAAATTAAAGTTAATTATAGAAATACAAGAAATACCTGTTGTGGAACTAATCACGGCCACTGAAGCCGCGATTAGGAACAACAACTTGACGGAAGGAGAGGCAGAACAGCTCAGAATGGAAATATCAGCAACCATCTCCAGTGCCAAACCGCCTCCTTCAAACCTCACACCACAGGAAAGGAAAGCTGTAACATCACTCAGCCAGGACCAAAACATCACCATTTTACCAGCTGATAAAGGAAGATGCACAGTAGTCCTCAACACTTCTGATTACCGGGAAAAAATAACTACATTACTGAGCGACCGTAACACCTACGAGACCCTGAAGAGGGACCCAACCAGTGCCTACAAAAAGAAAGTCACAGATTACCTGCAAAAACTTGAAAAGGAGAAAACAATCTATCGATCTTTGTATTATAGATTGTACCCAGGGGAAGCCACTCCCTGTCTTTATGGACTCCCAAAAATACACAAAGAAGGAACACCACTCAGACCCATCGTCAGCAGCATGAACTCAGTGACATACAATATTGCTAAACATCTGGCTGATATTTTAGCTCTTCTTGTTGGAAACACCTCATCACATAAAGAACTCCATTGATTTTGCTAACAAAGTTCAACACTTGAAACTAACCCCAGGAGAAACCCTTGTATCGTATGATGTGACTTCTCTTTTCACATGCATACCCATCTCTGAAGCAGTAGAAACCGTCAGAAAACAACTTCTACAAGACAAGGACTTAATCAACAGGACCAACTTCACCCCGGACCAGATCTGCACCCTGTTGGATCTCTGCCTCTCCACCACTTATTTCAAGTTCAATGACAGTTTTTACAGACAGAAGCACGGCTGTGCCATGGGATCTCCAGTGTCACCCATTGTTGCCAATCTCTACATGGAGGAAGTGGAACAGAGAGCCCTACACTCCTATGAGGGAACAACGCCAAGCCATTGGTTCCGTTATGTGGATGGCACCTGGGTCAAAATCCAAGCCAAGGAAATAGAAGCGTTCACCAGACACATTAACTCGGTCGATAACAACATCAAGTTCACCAGAGAGGATGCAAACGACAACAACTTGCCTTTTTTGGACTGTTTGGTTCAGATGGAGAGAGAGGACAGCCTCAACATTGAAGTGTACAGGAAACCAACCCACACAGACCAGTATCTTCTGTTTGACTCCCACCATCCACTGGAACACAAACTCTCTGTCATCAGAACTTTACAACATCGGGCCGAATGCGTCCCCACGAAGACAGAAGGGAAGGAAAAGGAACTGAAACACATTCAAGAAGCTCTTCAAACATGTGGATATCCTAACTGGGCTTTTGTCAAGTCAGCGAGGAAATCTACAAAACACACCAATAAACTGAAAAAGGAGAACAACAGACGTAAAAACATTGTCATCCCTTATGTTGCTGGAGTATCAGAGAAATTCAGAAGGATCTTCAACAAAACACAACATCCCAGTACATTTCAAACCCAGCAGGACTCTCAGACAGAGGCTGGTCCACCCTAAGGACAAGACACCCATACACAAACAGAGTGGTGTAGTGTATGTGGTCCAGTGCAGCGAGGACTGTCCAGACCTCTACATTGGAGAAACTAAACAGCCTCTTCACAGACGCATGACTCAACACAGGAGA
>NW_023629181.1:0-1999 GCF_014905685.2 Nematolebias whitei | reverse complement strand
CTGTCACAATCCTCAGTGGTTGGAACCCAATTGCAGGGAGGCGAGCGAGGCAGGAGTTTAAAATAAAAATAATTTATTTTTAATAACAAAACAAAAGGCTGTCGGTGCAGCAAAACTTACTTTTGGCAGACTGGATCAGAAACAAGGCAGAGCAGATCATCAGGGGGACAGAAAACAGACAAGACAGAAGAGGACTGAGATGTCTGTTAACACAGAACAATGACCGGACAAGGAGTGAAGGAGAGAAAGGCTTTTTATATGACAGAGGGAGAGTGAGTAATGAGAGCACCTGGGCAGGTGGCTGATGAGGGACAGGTGTGAATGATAAAGACTGAGTGGAGAGGCAGACTGAGGAGTGAGTGGAAAATAACAGAATCAGATAAACAGAAAATCACACACAGAGCAGAACAACAAAAATATAAAGAGCAGACAGAGACAGAACCTGTCAAACAGAACTCAGAATGTAATTAAAGTGATATATTTACAAAGTACAATGAGAATACTACTATACATGAGGCAGGGATCAAAGCACCTTGAAATGGAAGGAAATTATTTAGTTTGTGGGATGATTGTTTGAAGATATTAATGTTGGTTCCTGGTTGCAGCTTGAAGGAGAAGGCAGAGGCTTATGCAGATGGGGGGGGCAGCGGGGGCCGCTGACCGTGACAACAACAGGACATTTCTGAAGGCATCTAGAAAGATTACTAGCAAAATAGAAGAGTTTAAAGGAAGGAGTTTAGAGGTTTAAAGAAGAGATGGAAGGAGATGTATGTTGTTGACCAGAATTAGCACGCTTCTTACAACACCAGCTCAAACCTCCGGTACACTTAGCGCGTGACGACTCGTTACCTTCGCAGAAGATGAATCAGCTCTGGTACCGGGTCCATTTCAACGCTACCTTTTGTTGGATTTAATATTTTTATACCTTTTTATAATTCCTATCAAGCATTCAAATGTCATGTTCTATAAAGTGTGTGCGTGTCTTTCTTCCAGGGTTGAACTATATTTATAGAAAATGTTTGCTAATTCTAACTAGTTGACCTTTAAATATAATCTCATATTAGCTAAGGATAATTTTACAAGTTCACATTTGATATATTACAAGCAATCAAATCAGGCCAGAGAGCAGACTGATTAACATAAATAAAGTAGAACACATTTCTTTAATTTAGACAATATAGTTTTGACTAAGTAAAATCCAACTAAAACAAGTATAAAAATGATCCAAGTAAAAACACACAAACATGAGTTAGATAATAATTAAGTTATTAATTATTCCTAGAAATAAACAACTTTATTTCAAATCAGTTGGTATCACTAAGGTATAATCACGTTAAACAAACAGTGTTAACAGTTTAAACGCAGACAAGGAAACCAAGATGAATCTGCCTTAAAAAAGCAGAGAATCACCAGGCCTTCAACAGATATTGATTAACATACCCATGAGGTAAGTAATAATTAATAGTTATTAATTATTACGTATAAACAATTTTGACACGAATCATTTTGTATCCCTAAAGTATAATAGCAAGTTAAACTTTAAACAAAGAGCCGATTTCAGTGTACCAAAACTTCTTATCTGAATTATAGACGTTAACGTCCTTGAGGGGGCGGGCTAGGGTCGTAACCATAGCAACAGAAGCTGAACCAATCAGGAAGCTAGCCTTCTCAAATGGTGATAAAAGGCCGGAAATGACACACGCCCACCGAGCATTTCCGGGAGGACCGCACGGAGACGGTTCGTTCTTAATGCTCCAGATCATATGCATATATCTTATTCATGTAATTGTTTGTCTCTGAATATCTGTAACCCATGTTTTGTCAAATAAATCTTTTATACCAAGGGCGACGCCTCAGCCGTTTTGAACACGACGTGGTATTCCAGCCACGACACTTTCCAGCGTCTCCGGTTAGAGTGGCTGGGCATCGTCAGAAGTCGTGTGGTTTACTCTGGAAAACAGAACAATGGTGTTTCCGCCCGGTTGAGTTCACAGCGAGG
>NW_023629180.1:0-1999 GCF_014905685.2 Nematolebias whitei | reverse complement strand
TGTAGTGAGTCACGTGAGGTACGTGTCACTTGTTGTATGACAAATATATGAATTATATATGCATACAATATTCACGAGTTCTTCATTTTTCTGACTGTAAATGCCGTGCATTGAATTTAACACAAAATGTAACGAGAGACGTTATTTATCTTTGACCCATCAAATGAATGGAATCATTTATTTTCAGAATCAAAGTTTAACATCAAACATTTACATTAATTTGGCAAAATATGAAAATAATAACAGACAGTTTCACAGAAAATGAACTTCAAATCACTCGGCGGTGATTTGAGGACTTTGCTTCAGATATTTCTGAAATATCTGTACTGTTTTATGAGAGAGAGGTGAGTTTAAGAGTAAATTGAGATTTATCTTACAGAGGAAATATGTGAGGGAATTTAATCTGTTTAACCAGAAATAGCACGCTCCGTCAGATCTCAGCTTCTCACGGTACACTTGGTCAAAATAGAACCATCTACCTGTTGATGATGAATCAGCGTCGGAGTAGTTCAACTCTGACTCGTTTCAGCGTCTCCGTCGAGAACTACCGAACCTTCAGGGAGTCATGCGTGGTTAGTTCAAACAGAATTATAATCCCAAAACGTCCCTGGATTCTCGGCAACTCCAAAACTCTTCATAACTCTAGTTCTCTTCTGAACTCCTTCAGAACTTTCCATTCTCCATGGAACTCTCACTCTTCCATGAACTCTCACTCTTGGAATTCTCAATCTCCAGAACTCTCCTCCACTCTGTATCACTCCATTGGACTCTGGAATTCTAGCTTGAACTGGGAAGTTGTCACATTTTAAATGAGTTTACTTCCTGTTCAATTTAGAGCTTTCTGATTCGTGGAAGGACCAGAAAGAGGAGTGGTTTTGACGTAAGGTGTTTATCAACAGTCGAGGTCAGAGAATGAAACTTGTTTAACATACAGAAAAGATTATTGCAGAAGCAGCAGACTTTTTGGAGTCAACTCTTGGTAATCTTCTGAAAAAGTTTAAACATGACATTTCTTCTTCAGTAAACATTTTAGCTGACCGAAGCCTCAACTTTCACACACTTACGACTTGCTCATTTCAGACAGAAAATCAAGAAAGGCATATTCAGGTGATTTCTTCTCTGAATGAGGAATAAAAATCATTACTTACTGTTTATGTAAAATAAAAATGAGTAGTTCTTTTCAACCTGTAAAGCATTGAGTGAACTAACACAATTGATTATTAAAACATTTGTAAGACAGTAATGATTATAAAGAATTGTCTTTTCTGCTTGATTAATTCAAGAAAGAAAGTCATCAGATGGTTCAGACTTATTCAGATCAATGAAAATAACAGTCTCTGTCCATCTGGTAGATTTGGGGTCATCTGGTTCACTACACATATATTTTGAATTATTTCTGTGATGGACTTGAGATCTATCCAGGTGTCCCCCACCTCTCACACAGTGATGGCTGGATATGGGCAACAGTGATACCCGTGACCTGAAAAGGAAGAAGTGGGTAAAGATAATAGATGGATGGATGATTTGTTCCTATATTTTTAATTTTAATTTTAGAAAAAGCCAGGCAGCTAAGTTAACCTCATACTGATAATTTAAGTTGCAGAATTTTATGCACTCCTATATTTGTTCCTGTTTTTTGGTATAAATATAAAATGATGCAAACAAAGATTTGAAACAGTAAAGAACCAAAAATTATTGTTTTAAATAAATGTTCTAACTGATTACATTGTTGTTTAATCTTTTCATCTTGTCAATAACACAACTGAAACAAAATTTATGACCATTTCAATAGAAAAATCGTTTCTGAATCGAAAAATCGTTTCTGAATCGAACTGTGACACCAAAAATCGGAATCAATTCGCCACAGATTCACATCCCTAATATCATACTAGGAGCAGCAGCATAGATCAGTTTTACAGAAGGAAGAACACATATAGGTTGAATAAATTACATAAAAAGTGGTTTTAAGTTTAACAGTAAAAAGGCAGTCTGTCTGTGT
>NW_023629179.1:0-1999 GCF_014905685.2 Nematolebias whitei | reverse complement strand
AGAACAGGCCACGAGGGAGTCCGAGGGACCAGGAACAGGACCACGAGGAGTCAGGAAACCAAAGGATCATGAGGGATCCTTTAACAAGCCGAGGGACCAGGAAACACTGGGAACAAGAGAGCAAGGTTAGTACTTGTGAGTAATAGCCTAAAAGGCTTGAAGCACAACTACCATGGAAGGTGATATGCTCCAGTGAAGAGTAGCACTGGACTGCAGCCTTTTGTAGCCGGGGACGCCTCCTCAGTCTGATGGCCGTCAGGTGTAGGCAATTAGCGGCCATCTTGGAGGAGGAGCTGCAGGCAGTGGTACTCTTACAAAAACCAAATTAGTCCATTAAATTATTAAAGGCTATGCTTAAGCTACCACTTTCAACATCTACATGAATATTGAAATCAGCCATTATGATGATTTTATCAGTATTTAATAGTAAGTCGGTTAATAATTCTGAGAATTGAGACAAAAACTGAGAGTAAGCGCATGGTGGACGATATTTAACAACTAGTAATAGTGGCTTTTCTGATTTCCATTTTGGATGAGATATACTGAGGGACAGTGATTCAAAAGAATCATAACTAATAACTGGTTTGGCATTAATCAATAATCCTTACTGAAAAATAGAAGCTACTCCTCCACCTCGGCCACTTGATCTAGGAACATGAAAATGTTAATACTTAACAGGAGTGGATTAATTTATACTAACAAAATCCTCCTGTTGTAGCCAAGTTTCTGTCAGACAGAATAAATCAATATGATGATCAGTTATCAGTTCATTAACTAACAGGGATTTAGAAGAAAGAGATCTGATGTTCAATAATCCACATTTAATGATTTTATGATTTGCTATGGTAAAGTAACTGTTTATTTTAATCAGATTTTTATAGTTAATATTTTTAGAGCTGATTTTTGGTTTATTGAATTTGAGCCATGGGCGAGTTGACACTGTTTCAATGGGGGTGTGGGTGGGTAACAGAGGAGAAGCAACAGAGGTGTGGAGGACTACAACTCTGCTTCCTGGACTGGACACTGGGTTGTCAATAATTTGGGGGATAAACAAAATCAGCCATATTTCTAGAAAGAAGAGCGGCTCCGTCCAAAGTGGGATGGATGCCATCTCTCCGCATCAGACCAGGTTTTCCTCAGAAATAACTCCAGTTGTATATGTAGCCCACGTCGTTGTCAGACTTGCATAAGCAGACTAAATGGCTGCTTAAGGCCACGTGGCCACAAGGGGGCCCCCTAAGTAGTGTAGTGAACTTAACCTGATGTCAAAACTAAGCCTAAGGTCAAAACCCTTGACCTTAAGAACCTTGTGGGACAGAAACTGTCATTTCATTGATTTGAATCCAGAAATACAGGTTCACCCATCCTGAGACTTTCTTTCTTGAAAATCAAGTGAAAGAACACTCTCTTTTTATTATCATTACTATTTTACAAATGTTGATAATCAAAGTGTCTTAGTTCAAACCATTTTAGATGTTACAGTGAACTAATCAATTTTATTAACTGTGAAACAGTGTAATGATTTTTTAATCCTCATGCAAAGTTAGAATTCATGTTAAGGCCTGTTACAGAGTAATCATGTATTTTCTGATTTCTGTCTTTGAATGAGCAAGTGTAAGTTTTGTCCAAGGTCGGAGTCGAAGCAGACATGTGTCTTGTTTTAAAATCCTCTCAGACGTAAACAGAGGAGTTGGCACCTGTTTCTCCAAACTCGCCAAAATATCTCTCTCGCCTGTCTGAGAACAGTTTAATCTGTTCCATAACAATTCTTGCTGTTTTCTGACTTCTAGTAACCTCTTACATCACAAAACACACCCCTGTCTGGTTGATATGGACCAATCAGGGACGCTCAAATATACCGGAAATAGAGCTCTTTAAAATGCCGGTACTTCCTAGTTCTCTCAGTTCGGTGAGGCGCTGAGAAGTTCTGAGATGTTCGCAGTTCTGTGAAGTCGTTTGGGAGAACAGAAGTCCAGCCATGATAAGGCTCTTCCGAGTT
>NW_023629178.1:1202-2000 GCF_014905685.2 Nematolebias whitei | reverse complement strand
TACTTTGCACTCTGATCTTGCTTGCATTTTTTTTTCAACCAAAGTGAACACCTGATCCTCCTCCAAGACACGTCCTGGTGTTGCTGATGAGGCGTTGTCCATCTGCAACAAGGCACGTGATGCCCAAACAGCCTGCACTCCCATCTGACGGGCACCTTGTCACCAGCTTCTCATGTTGTCCTCTGGACGGTCCCGGGTGTTCATTTTGAAAAAACCAAGGAAACATCAAGCTGTTGAAATGAAAACTGCTTTCAACAAAAAGAGAGAAGAATTAGTTTTCTCTTTAATAACACTTATGAATTGGTACATTTACCCATTTTTTCCTTCTCCTGCCTCTGGGATATTGCAGACCCAGACCAATTTTATAACTTGAATTAGACCTGAAATCCATATCACTGGCTCTATAGTCCTCAGAACTAGTCCAGCAGATCCAGGAGTTGCTGGACAGGCAGCTCTGCTCTGTCGTCAATTTTCTAATTGGTTCTTTTTTTTTTCTCTGACAGGCAGCTCTGGAGTATCATTCAATTTAAAGGAGTGGTGCCTGGTACAATGGGTCTGTTATTCAATTGAAACACAGCCTGCAACAAATTTACTTTTCAGTTTGTCAAATCATGTCTTTCATTTTCTCAGCATTTCTTTTTTTTTTAACAGTTCATTCATTCTCTTAATCAGCCCAGCAGCTTTGTGGGTGATAAGGAAATATGATAAAGCCATTCAACATGTTTTTCAGCTGACCAGTCTTTCACCTGTTTTCCAGTAAAATGGGTCCCATTATCTGTTTGTATCTGAAGGGGACCC
>NW_023629178.1:0-1102 GCF_014905685.2 Nematolebias whitei | reverse complement strand
TTCCAGTAAAATGGGTCCCATTATCTGTTTGTATCTGAAGGGGACCCTCATAAAATTATTTCATCATACTAAGACATTTTAAAGTAGATGTCTGATTTGCATATTTACAAGGATGAGTCACCAACACACCTGAATATGTATCTACAGCCGTACATACATATCTACACCCCTGTGACATGGCAAAGGGCCAATGAAATCCATCTGCCAGATCTGATATGGCCCTTTCCTCCATTTGTCCCTGCATTTACTATTGTGACCCTCTCTCTTCTAATGCTGCATGCTTCACATCGTTGTATTTGCAGTTTCATCATCTGTCTTGTTCTACAACTAATCAAACAATTCTTCATACATAACCACTTCATGCAAAAAGTGTCAACAATTAACTTTTATTTATTAAAAAGAAATCTCATCAGTTTTTTCAAACTGAGATGTTAACTTTTTCCACAGAACCCCTCTTGAAAAGAGCTGAACTTTCACTTTAAATGTGAAACATCTGCAAAACAAGATGGTGAAATTATTTTTATCTCAGATATTTTTGGATACTTCAAGTTGTTTTTAGATGCTGTCAAAACTATAGCTGCAGGTAAACCATTTATAAACAACATATGTTGCACTTCCTTCCAAACAACAGACGATGCACTTTCTTCAAAGCAACCAGCTTAACACATCCAAACAACATATTTATTTCTAGACATTTCAAATCCACCCTTTTCCCCTTAAACCATTTTGACTTTAGGCATTTTAATTCATCCTTAGTGGCCCAAAATGTCAATGCTTGGGCCTTTAATGGCAACATCAGATGTCTTAATTTCTCCTTTGACCTTTGGCATTTTAAAATCACCTTCAAGTTTTGGGGCTTTTTAATTTAACGTCAAAATCTGGGCTCTCTAATTCTGGACCTTTGATGTTCAATGTTTGACAATATCTGCTTTTCAGAGTGTTGATGTCAACTTTTGGACCCTACTTTTGCCCCTTTAATCCAAATAATGGCTTCCAGCCCTCAGCTCTTCTGCTGACACATCATCCATCTCAGCTGCATGCACTCCTGCCTGTATTAATGCCCTCCAGAAAGCAGAACGAGTAGGTTCCTGCATGTTTTTCC
>NW_023629177.1:0-2000 GCF_014905685.2 Nematolebias whitei | reverse complement strand
ATCAAAGGTTGACATTTCTTCAGCTGAAGAAATGTCAACCTTTGATATTAGTTCTACATAATAATAGTTTCATTTTTCCTTCTTTTTTTGCATTCTATGTTTAATAAGGTTTTTGTAACAAATAATTGTTTTAATTAATATAGATTTATTCAAATGAATGTAAGCAAAATTTCTTGGGGAACTTTTATTTGGCCTGTGCATATCATGTGGAAGAGTATTTGCTTTGTCATGACTGTCATTGCAAAGAGATTTGGGTGACAGGGGGTCCCGGTGACATCTGTCCATGCTCTGATTGACTCTGTCCAGATTAAACTCAGATGTAACAGATTTAGATTTTAGAAAACACATACGCTCACAGAGCACAGATGAGGCTTACTTTATATCCAACCTCTAAGTGTCTTTGTCCTCGCGTTGAAAATGTTTTCTTTGTGTCTTTGTCTCTGACATCCTCCCTTCAAATGCTTGCACATTACAGCATGGTTATGCAGAGACATCCATCAAGCTTAAACTGTTGCATAATTTTATTTTAGTTGTAGCAATAAAGCCTAAACCCTCATGATTCATCAGCTGTGATCAGGCCAACCATGTGTGTGTATGTGTTTGTATGTGTGTGTATGTGTATAAATGTGCAAATTGGTTGTGCACAACTGAGTATTTTTAAGAGGGATGCCCATGATTTTACAAAGAGCTAAAAGAGATACCTTCTACAGTAGAATCTTCTTCTTCTTTCAACTTTTCCCTCTTCAGGGGTCGCCACAGCGAGTCATCCTCCTCCATCTCACTCTGTCCTCTGCATCCTCTGTCCTCACTCCAACTACCTCCATGTCCTCTCTAACTGCATCCATATATCTCCTCTTTGTCTTTTTCCTGGCAGCTGCATTTCTAACATCCTTCTACCAATATATCCACTGCCCCTCCTCTGGAAATGTAAATGGTAAATGGACTGTATTTATATAGCGTCTTTCTATCTAATCAAGATACTCAAAGCGCTCTACAACACAATCTGTGCCTCATTTACCCATTCATACAGCACTCTACTAGATCTCTACAAAGCTAATTGAACAAATCATTCTAAAGAGACTAATCTGAGCTTTATCACATTTATTCACTGATGGGACACACATCGGAGGCGATGAGGGTTCATTGTCTTGCCCATGGACACTTCGGCATGTGACTGCTGGTGGATTCGAACCCCCAACTCTTGCATTGGAGGACGACTGCTCTAACCACTCAGCCACAGCCGCCCCACATGTCCAAACTATCTCAGTCTAGCCTCTCTAACTTTATCTCCCAGTTGTTCAACCTGTGCTGTACCTCTGATGATCTCATTCCTAATCTTATCCATCCTTGTCGCTCCTAAGGAGAACCTTAGCATCTTCATATCTGCCACTTCCAGTTCTGTATCCTGTCTTTCTGCCTGTGCCACTGTCTCCAGACCATACAATATAGCTGGTCTCACCACTGTCTTGTAAACTTTTCCTTTGACTATTGCTGACGCCCTTTAGTCACAAATCACTCCTGAAACTTTTCTCCATCCTGCCTGGACTCTCTTCTTCACCTCTTTACCACACTCCACATTTTCCTGGACAGTTGACCCAAAGTACTTGAAATCCTGCACCTTTGTGACCTCTGCTCCTTGTAGCCTCACTGTTCCACCGGCCTCCCTCTCATTCACACACATGTACTCTGTCTTACTATGGTTGACTTTCATTCCTCTTATTTCAAGTCCATACCTCCATCTCTCCAAGTTCTCTTCCACCTGTTCCTTGTTCTCGACACAGATCACAATGTCATCTGCAAACATCATAGCCCATGGAGATTCCTGCCTGACCTCGTCTGTTAGTCGGTCCATCACCAGAGCATACAAGAAGGGGCTCAGAGCCGACCCTTGATGCAATCCCACCTCCACCTTGAAGCTATCTGTCACTCCTACAGCACATCTCACCACTGTCTTGCTGTCCTCATACATGTCCTGTACCAGTCTAACATACTTCTCTGCC
>NW_023629176.1:0-2001 GCF_014905685.2 Nematolebias whitei | reverse complement strand
AAAAAAAAAAAATAAAAAAACGCTATGCAGTGTATAAAGATTTGTGTGGTTAGTGATGCAGGAAGTCCTCCTTGACTTGTCACCTTATTGTGATGGAGGAGTTTGTGCTCCTGAATGATCCTGGGAGCTATGCTGTCGGGGACAATTGTAATTGACCCTGGTAGGCAGATCCCAAGGCAGATTGGTTCTAGGTGATAAGCAAGATAAATACCAATTCCAAAGACTCAACAAACAGCAAGGAGCTCATTGTCTCTTGCCCAGACATGGGATACCGGGTCCCCACCCTGGAGCCAAGCCTGGGGGAGGGGCTCATTGGCAAGCAGACATAGATTCCGAGTCGGCCATGTTCCGCGCCTCAATTGTTGAGGTGGTAGCAAGGTTGCTGGTGCTTCTCATGTTGGCCATCCTCGAGCTCTGTGGTGGACACCCTGGGTTAGGGAGGATGTCAAACTGAAGAAAGAGTCTATTAGGCCTTGTTAGCTGGTGGGATTGTTGAGGCAGCTGAGGAGTAGAGGGCCAAGTGGACCACAGCCTTGGTTGTTGCTGAGGCAAAAAGCTTGGTTGTGGCAGGTGCTCTGTGAGACACTGGAAGAAACTTTCAACTGGGCCAAGGATAATTTGACAGACCATCAGGTGGCTGAGTAGGTGGAAGCAGCACTTCACTAAATGTTTGTTCAGTGAAAGTTTGGCGCTATTGACCTCAACTAGTGATGTTGTCAGGAGGTGGAGGGAATACTTCTCAGACCTTCTCAACCCCACCAGCACATCTTCTATGGAGGAAGCTGAGTCAGGGGACTTTGAGTTTGGTCTGTCCATAACTGTGGCTGAGGTCACCAAGGTAGTTTAAAAGCTCTGGGGTGGTAGGGCTCTGGGGGTGGATACGATCTGCCCTGAATTCCTTAAGGCTCTGGGTATTGTGGAGTTGTCTTGGATGACACGCCTTCACAACATCATGGGAACATTGGGGGCAGTGCCACTGGATTGACAAACTTGGGTGGTGGTTTCCCTCTTCATTCAATGGGACTGGAGGGTATTCTCCATTTAAATCCACTCTCCTTAACCTCCCTGGTAAGGTCTATTTAGGGATACTGAATAAGCAAGTCAGATCATAGGTTGAACCTCAAATCCAAAAGGGACAATGCAAGTTCTGTCCAGGCCATGGAATTCTGGAACAGCTCTTTTCCCTCATGAGGGTCATCGAGGGGTCATGGGAGTTTGCCCATCCAGTCTACATATGTTTTGCAGACTTAGAGAATAAGTTTGACCATGTCCCTTGAGCTACGCTGTGTGTGTGTGTGTGTGGGGGGGGGGGGGATGCAAGGACCCATTGCTACATGATGTTAGATTGGTTTTCATTGCTGGCAGGAGGTCAGATGCCTTCAGGGTGGGAGTTGGGACTGCCAAGGCTGCCTGGTGTCACCGATTCTGTTCATAATTTTCATGGACAGAACTTCTCAGTGCAGCCAGTAGGTGGAGGGTGTCCAGTTCAGTGGCCTCAGGATTCTGTCTCTGCTGTTTGCGGATGATGTGGTTCTGCTGGTGTCATCATGCCGTGATTTTCAGCTCTCACTGGAGAGGTTTTCAGACAAGTGTGGAGCGTAACAGTTGTGATAAGAATGAGCACCTCCAAATCTGAGGCTATGGTCCTCAGTTGGAAAAGGGTGGATTGCTCTCTTCGGGTCAAGGATGAGGTTATGCCTGAGGTGTTCAAGTGTCTCTTGGTTTTGTTCATGAGTGAGGGAAGAATGGAGCATGAGATTGACATATAGATTGGTGCAGCATTTTACAGTATTGCAGACTCTCTGCCGGTCCGTTGTGGTGAAGAGAGAGCTGAGCTGTAAGGCGAAACTGTCAGTTTACCGGTCATTATATGTTCCTACCCTCACCGATGGTCAAAAATTCTGGGTATTGAATGACAGAACAAGATTGTGGATAAAGGCGGTTGACATTGTATTATTATTATTATTATTATTATTATTATTATTATTATTATTATTATTA
>NW_023629175.1:1719-2001 GCF_014905685.2 Nematolebias whitei | reverse complement strand
ACTCAACAGCTGTATTCTGAAAGCTTCAGTAAAGTCCATTCGCTGTGCTCCATGAGGTATTTCCTTGAAAATGTACCCTAAAGATAATTTCTTTACCAACATTGTGTTTTTTTATGGAACATAGAGCGTAAATCTGAGCATCTTGCAATTAATGAGGCCCTTTTTCTAAGTGTGTCAGGCAGGTTGTCAGCTTGTAACCGCTCAGAAAGCAGCTTATTGTTGCTTTCTCTTCTCACTTGCTTTCCAGCCCTTTTGAGCTATAGGCTCATTTTTCTTCTAAAG
>NW_023629175.1:0-1619 GCF_014905685.2 Nematolebias whitei | reverse complement strand
TTTTATGGAACATAGAGCGTAAATCTGACATCTTGCAATTAATGTGTCAGGCAGGTTGTCAGCTTGTAACCGCTCAGCAAGCAGCTTATTGTTGCTTTCTCTTCTCGCTTGCTTTCCAGCCCTTTTGAGCTATAGGCTCATTTTTCTTCTAAAGAAACACTATGACGCGTGTGGAAGAGGATATTGCAAAGAAATAAATGCTGTCTGTGTGTTCTAATGTTTGCTAGGAAAACTGTAGCTGCCTTACTCATCCTCAAACTTTATGCACTCACGAAGAGCAAAGAGATTGTGACACAAACTGTTCGAATGACAGATCGGCTCTGCAGCTCGTCTGCCATGGAGCATTTTAGAGGCAGAAATCATAATCAAACACAATTCACACATTCAACACTGCAGTGGGTAAAGTTTGGCTGTTGAATACATACCGTAACTTTAACTTAATTACTTGATTTGTAATTATAGGAACAGCATTTTGTTTTGTTTCATTTCGTTGACTTTGACACAATGTTTACTGCAGGTAAGATACTGACACTCAATGCTCGGTTGTAAAATTGAGTTATCCCCAATAAGAGGGGGGATTTTTTGGTCAATTGTTTGTGACATCCATTTTCAATCAAGTTTATTCCAAAATGTTATTACACTGAATGGTTACTTTATGAGTGGGCATGAAGAGGAAATTAAATGTAATGCAAACATGAAGAAGCTTTCAGGTACAGTTCAGTTCTTTAAAAGTTGTGTTCCAAAAAGTTAAATTAAATAAAATAAGTTTGTGATACAAAACGGGCCGTCCTTCAGCCTCTTTTTTGTTTAGTATCTTGAAACTGGGCGAACCACTTTATTTTATTAGTATTAATATCATATTGCCTCAATAAAAACATCACTATTTTTCAACAATGTTCAGTCAGGTCCTCTGGACTGTTTCTTTATTTTGTTGCTGAGATATTTCGTCCTTCATCCAAAGGACTTCTTCAATCCGAGAAGCCACAAACAAACTGTAGTCCCATAAATACCACACTTCCATAGTGGAAGAAAAAGTTTGCTGGTGATAAGATGGTTTCTAGGGCCTGCCCTCTCCCTCGTCAACTCCTCTGAGGCAGTCATGCCAAAATGGTTCAAAACACCCAAGTTCCTCCTCAGTAATCCAGATACAAATCTAACAATGTTCAGTCAGGTCATTTTGGATGGTTTCTTTTTTTTTTTTTTTTTTCTGAGACGTTTCAACCTTCATCCAAAGGACTTCTTCAGTCTGAGAAGTCAAACTGTTGGTGAACTGTTGGTGTTTTGAACCATTTTGGCATGAATGCCTCAGGAGTTGACGGGGGAGAGAGCGGGCACCAGAAACCATCTTATCACCAGCAAACTTTTTTTCCACTATGGGAGTGTGGTATTCATGGGACTCCAGTTTGTGGCTTCTCAGACTGAAGAAGTCCTTTGGATGAAGGACGAAACATCTCAGCAACAAAAAATAAATAAATAAATAAATAAACCGTTCAGAGGACCTGACTAAACATTGTTGAATTTGTACCTGGATTATTGAGCATGAACTGTTGGTGCATCACTACTTTTGTTTTAATGCTCAAAATTTAACATATCCTGATGCATGCTCAATAATCCAGGTA
>NW_023629174.1:0-2001 GCF_014905685.2 Nematolebias whitei | reverse complement strand
TAAGGATCAAAGTCTTTTTCTAACACACCTGTCATGTTTTTCACTGTGTAGCACTTTATCTGTTAAAAACAGTTGCAAGCTTCAGATATTTTACAGGTAAATATTTGTATTCAAGTTGTCATTGAGTTTTCACACTATTTTAGTTTTGGGTTTACACAAAGGTACTGTTATAAGTCAACGTATTCAAACGTGGGTACCTATCTGTAGGTTTTACCCCAATTCATGAATATTCAAGTAAATGCTTTCTGGCAGTGTTACTTTTTATGTGCTTATTTCTTAACAGGTACTAGTTACCAAGCTCTTTTTAGTGTATTTTACTCTAAAGCACTGAATTTTTAATAAACCTGCAATTTTTCTAAAAAGTCTCACAGCACATCAGTTTAAAGACACTTTTTAAACCGTTCTGTTCCAGAAATTTGCTATTTTACAGTTACTCATAGAACCAAGTGGTGAAAAGAAAAAGAAAAATTGATGATGTGTCAGGATTAATCAGTCTTTCTTCAGAAAAACTGTTATTACTCCTGCCCTCCTGTCAGTAACTTCTATTTAAAATTAAATAGGAAGATTTATTTTTTAGGTGGTAAAATAAGATCAGAAAAGTCTCTTTTTCCTGATATATTTACTCTTATTTAGTGATTATAGGAATTAAACGTGCATTATCTTTTAGCAAATGAGTAAACTTTTCAACTCTGTGAATATTTGAACCGTATCTTTTAAAAAGTTTCTAATTTTTCATTTTGTACCTCCTTGTTTGAGGAATTCAGTGAATGAAAATGTCCTGGTAAATGCCTGTCTCGCATAAATACCTTAATTACTTTTTAAATGCAAGATAACAGTGATTATTCAGCTTTGAGGAACGTTTATTAACTCAAAAATGCCTTACAGAAAAAAAAAAAACGTTTAATTTCACTAAAATACCTAAAACTGAAGTGAAACTGTGATCTCAAGTTTCCCAGGAGGGGGCAGTGTTTAGCTTTCTACCATCAGGAGTCTATGACGACTTCCTGTGACGTTCGGTTGACATCCTGTTTTTAGCCGCTTAGCTTAAAGTTAGCTTCGGCTAAACTCGGTTAAAATCAACCTTTCTGAACGGTTGAAGCGTAAACGTGGCGTTTTCTCAACAAGCACGACTTCTTAGCATGAACATGAGTTTTCTGGGACATGTAACAAGTTACATTTAGTGATTTTAAGCACAGCAAAGCTCTCGGTTGCAACCGAGCTCATTTCCGACATGGAGGAAGTGACGTGACACGTCACTCACCCGGTCGTTAGCTGTTAGCTCAAAATTAGCATCGCTAGCGTTGTTCAAAAACATCATCTAATGACGGATTTTAAACTCAAACGCGGCGAAATTTCAACAATCATGCTTCGAAGACACGAAGCATCGTATCAGAATCAACTTTAAAGCGCTTTTCAGCTATTAAAAAGTAGATTTTATTCCCTATGAAAAACGAGTATTCATTTCCGGGTCACGTGACCAAATTCACCAATGACAGAGCAACACGGTGGTGAGAGGAAATGACGTAGGCACGTCATTCACTTCTCAGCGAATCAGAGCGCTCCACAGCAGCTAATTCAGCCAATCACGCAGCGTTTTCCCCAGCTAGCATGTTAGATTTATCTGAACAAGTCCGTCAACTTTTTGTCTTTTAAACTGTCAAAATGCACTTTTTTCTGTTAAAAGATATAATCAATAAGCTCCCAGCAGCACGGAGTCGGCGCCCCGGTCTCAAAAACGTCTTTCTAGCTATTTAAACAACTCGTTCGAACTTTTTCAGAACCGAGCCGGTACCAGAACCGAACCTCCGTCCGTTTGGACCAGTTTAAACAGAATAAAGCGTTTTAACTCAAAGCCAGCTTATGTTACACATAACAGACGTACAATTTCAGCTTTCATAAAGACATGTGACTCACAAATTCAGCTTCAAACATCCCAGCGTAAACATGCAGCGTCTAGCTCCAAGCGCGCAGCTTCAGCACGCTGCGTTCAATACAGCTAAC
>NW_023629173.1:0-2002 GCF_014905685.2 Nematolebias whitei | reverse complement strand
GTTAGAACCCCAACAGTAGATCATTAGAGCCCTAACAATAGGTTGCCAGTGCCCTGATGGCACTTACTCAGCCCCTTGTGAATAGCAAACAGTCATCAGGGCACTAGCAACCTATTGTTAGGGCTCTAACGATTTACTGTTGGGGCTCTAACAATCTATTGTTAGGGCGCTAACGATCTATTGTTAGGCTGATGATCCTCCTTTATCATGTGAACAGGTAGTTCTGGTTGTCAGCAGCAAATTGGTTGATCAACTATGAGAAGGTGCTATTTTCATTCAACCTTTATTTAAACAGGTTAATCCCATTGAGGCTCGGGGACTCATTTACAAGAGAGACCTGATTTAACAAAGCGCGATGACAACGGTGGACAACAAAGACAACAATAGACAATCGTAAAGGATGCGTACAAATTTAGATTTTTTTTAACAAGTGAAAATCAAATGGTATTTAAAAAGAAAAGTAACAAAAAACAGCTAGGTTGTAAGGTTTTTATAAGACTGAGCTTCTTGCAGGGTTTCAGACTGAAGGAATCTTTTGAATAAAAGACAAAATGTTTCAACAAGAAGAATCCGTCCAGATGACCTGAAAAACCCAACACAAGCTTTAAAACAGGGATATTCAACTGGCGGCTCAGGGGCCACATTTGGCCTGCTGATGAGCTCAGAGTTCATTCAAAGCAAACGTAGATTTAAAATCAGATCAAATTGACGTAGTGACACTAAATGCCGGATGTCCGGCCCGTGAGATGTTTGCTCAGTATCTGAGACCCACAGAGGGACTCAGTTGAAGATCCCTCCTTAACATTTATTTTAGTACAAACTCATTTAAAGTAAAGCACGTGTGACGCACGGTGCAGTCCTCCGAACACGAGGCGATGCAGTAATCATCAAACGGGTTCCACTTGACGTCCAGGACTCTGCCGCTGTGACCGTGAACCCTGGGGTGGTGAGGCTCCACCCGGCCCGTCTGAGGGGGACACAGGTTCTGCGTCTTATTCTGACCAGCTGGTTATAAATTAAATAAATGTTGTTAAACATGGTTGAGGACCTACATACATGATGGATGGGCAGGACTAGAAAAGCCCCGCCCCCTGCGCACTCTGTCACCACGGCGATGAAGCGGGGATTGACCGAGCAGTAGTGGTTGTCCTGGATGCTTCTCGTGATCGGCACCCCGACGTACCTGTGCCTCTTGGCAGCCGGCTTCCCGTAAACAAGACGGAATTTGGAGCGATGAACAGACGAAGACCAGGACATCTGAAGGGACAGGAAGTGGTTCCGATTCAGTTTTAGCTGTTTGACAAATGAAATGTTCCTCACTTCCTGTCTCAGTTGGACCTCAGGTTTCGGCTGTCGTTCCTCGGGTCGTTTTTGTTCTTTTAAATCGAGGATTTCTGGTTTTAGGTTCTTGTTTTACTTCTTGCCTCTGCAGCATCTTTGGTTTTATTTAAAAATTACAGGTTATTTATTTTCATCTCCATCCTGTGCCGCTCCCTTTGACCTGGATTTAAAGGTGCTCGGACACTCGATCATCTTAAGACAGATTGTTCCACCTCAGCCCGATCCCACAAAGGTGCTTTAGAAATTCAGCAGCTCTATTATCGGACCTGATCAATAATTCAGTCACCAGCAATTATTGTCTTTCATAATCCCATCAATAATGGATCAGTTCCTTTGATACTTTAACTTTCTTAATTTTACATTCGCTCCTAAACTGTAAGTCCCTTTAACAAAACGCTTTCTTTGCATTTTTTAAAGTCACGGTACAATCAGGCTTCCATCTCCTGACCTTTGATTTGGACCTCCAGAAATTTGACTTTGACCATTAGACCTTAAACTTTGACCTCCTGACCTTTGAATTTGGCCTCCTGATCTTTAATTTTGACCAACTGACTTATTAATTTTACCTCCTGACCTTTGACTTTTACATCCTGACCTTTGACTTTCACCTCCCGACCTTTGAAGTTTACCTCCAAATTTTTAATCTTCATGTCCTAACCCT
>NW_023629172.1:255-2002 GCF_014905685.2 Nematolebias whitei | reverse complement strand
TGATGGACGAGCTCCTCTCCGTCTCTGTCCTTCCGCCGTCCCACCGCTGCCGTAGTGGCAGAAGACGGTTCCGGAGGCAGTCTGCGGCGACCGGCCCGGTCTCGTCGGCCGAGCAGAACTTCAGAGCTGGTTCCGGTGTTTTTGTGGGAGCAGGGTCCGTCGCTTCACCTCCCAGGTTTCCGGTGGGGGCGAGATCCAGCGTCCCGCGGGAGCTCCGGTCCACTCCTGTTCGGTGAGTCTGGTCCGGTTGACGTCACTGGGGCGGGTTCCGTCGCCTCACCTTCCAGGTTCCTGGTGGGGGCGGAATCCGGCCTCTCACCGCAACTCCGCGCCGCGGCTGTTCGACCCAGCCCGGCCGTACCTCCGGAGAGTATTCATTGTGACTCCGTGGGGGCGTGTCCCGCCGCCTCACCTTCCAGGTTTCCGGTGGGGGCGGCACCCGTCACCACACCCACTCATTCAGACATTCCCTTTTTTCATTCATTTTCTCCTAAAGATATTTTTCTTGTTAATCAGACCATTTTTGAACTATTTAATTCAGCTAAAAGAAACCCGTCCTCCTTTGATTTAGTTTTGTCCCAGATGGAGGATTTTTTACTTTCTATCCCAGGTCTTTCTTTGCTCCCCGAATATAATATTTATTAACTGAATTAGAGACTCTAAAGACTCCAGTTGCAGCCATTCCTGAGGTGGACTCCACACTGCACGCAGCCATCCCTGAGGTGGACTCCACGCTGCACGCAGCCCCTGAGGTGGGTCCTCATCTCTCCAACTCCGAGGGGGTCCCAGCAGACGCTCCTCATCTCTCTTACTACGAGGGGGTCCCTGCAGACGCTCCTCATCTCTCCCATTCTGAGGGGGTCCCGGCAGACGCTCCTCATCTCTCCTACTCCGAGGGGGTCCCGGCAGACGCTCCTCATCTCTCCCATTCCGAGGGGGTCCCGGCAGACGCTCCTCATCTCTCCTACTCCGAGGGGGTCCCGGCAGACGCTCCTCATCTCTCCTATTCCAAGGGGGTCCCGGCAGACGCTCCTCATCTCTCCAAATCTCCAGAGGGGTCGGCACTTTCCAAATCTCCAGAGGGGTCGGCGCTCTCCAAATCTCCAGAGGGGTCGGCGCTCTCCAAGTCTCCAGAGGGGTCGGTGCTCTCCAAGTCTCCAGAGGGGTCGGCGCTCTCCAAGTCTCCAGAGGGGTCGGCGCTCTCCAAGTCTCCAGAGGGGTCGGCGCTCTCCAAGTCTCCAGAGGGGTCGGCGCTCTCCAAGCCTCCTGCTGCAGAGCCACAGGCCTCTCTGTCATCTGTTGCAGCATCTCCCCAGGCCTCTCCGATAGCAGCAATATCTCCCCAGGCCTCTCCGACAGCAGCAGCATCTCCCCAGGCCTCTCCGACAGCAGCAGCATCTCCCCAGGCCTCTCTGACAGCAGCAGCATCTCCCCAGACCTCTCCGACAGCAGCAGCATCTCCCCAGGCCTCTCCGTCTCCTGCTACATCTTCCAAGTTTCCCTCGTCTCCTGCTGCATCTTCCAAGGTTCCCTCGTCTCCTGCTGCAGCCTCCAAGGTTCCCTCGTCTCTTGCTACAGCCTCCAAGGTTCCCTCGTCTCCTGCTGCAGCCTCCAAGGTTCCCTCGTCTCCTACTGCAGCCTCCAAGGTTCCCTCGTCTCCCATTGCAGCCCTCCAGGCTTCCACGCCACCCGCTGCAGCCCTCCAGGCTTCCACGCCGCCCGCTGCAGCTCTCCAGGCTTCCACGCC
>NW_023629172.1:0-155 GCF_014905685.2 Nematolebias whitei | reverse complement strand
ACGCCGCCCGCTGCAGCCCTCCAGGCTCCCACGCCGCCCGCTGCAGCCCTCCAGGCTCCCACGCCGCCCGCTGCAGCTCTCCAGGCTTCCACGCCGCCCGCTGCAGCTCTCCAGGCTCCCACGCCGCCCGCTGCAGCTCTCCAGGCTTTCACGCC
>NW_023629171.1:0-2002 GCF_014905685.2 Nematolebias whitei | reverse complement strand
ATCTGTTGGACACCTGGCAGGGTCCAATGCAGACATGTTCCTGTTTTTAGTTTTCTACATTTGTCTTGGAATCTAGCTGTTTTTTGTTTTGTTACCTTTTCCTTTTAGCCATCCTATTTGTTAAAAAAAAAAAAAAAAAAAAAAAAAAACTGTAGTATGCTTTTTTATAACTGTTTATTGTTGTTGCTGTTGTCCATTGTTGTCATCTTTCTTTGTTGAAATCAGGTCTCTCTTGTAAATGAGTCCTCGAGGCTCAATGGGATTTACCTGTCTAAATAAAGGTTGATTGATTGATTTATATTTCAGAGCACTATCTCATGGCCAGTTAAAACAAGTTTGTATTGTTTCTAGGATATTGTTCAAGGGCGCGTTTGTCAACAAAATCCATCCATCCATCCATTTTCTTTACCCGTTTGTTCCATTTTGGGTCACGGGGGTCGCTGGTGCCCATGTCCAGCAATCACTGTGCGAGGGGCGGGGTACACCCTGGACGGGTCGCAAGTCCATCGCAGGGCCACATAGAGACAAACGAGACAAACAACCATTCACTCTCTCACTCACACCTAGGGACAATTTAGAGTTACCAATCAGCCTAACATGCATGTTTTTGGTCTGTGGGAGGAAACCGGAGTACCCGGAGAAAACCCACGCATGCACGGAGAGAACATGCAAACTCCACCCAGAAAGGCCCCTGGACCGGGGTTTAAACCAGGGACCTGCTCGCTGAGAGGCAGCAGCTCTACCAGTTGCGCCACCGTGCTGCTGTCAACAAAATAATATTGGAAAATTGAAGGTGCATTGTGACCTTATAACACTTGACAGTGTAGCTTATAAAACAAAATCGGTAGCCACCAAAATCGGAATCGGCAGGTCAGACTTTTTAGAAATCGGTGATTGGCCAGAAAATTGCAATCGGTGCACCCCTAGTTTTAAATTAAGTTATTATTATTATTTAATAAACTATGTAAGATTGTCAGATACGATGACAGCATTTACTTCAAGGGAAAAAAAAAAAAGTCCTACAATTGACTATGGCTTTTGTTTAATAGAGTACAATTATTATTACTATTATCCGGTGACACTATCTGGCATCCTGTGGCACCATTCTGTGGCACTCACATGACCAGGGGCTTTCAGAGTGCCAACAACTTTTCATTTTCTGAGTAAAAAGTCACATTAACCATCAGTGCTGTGTAATAATCCAGCTGTTGAATCATTTTCCTTAGAACTAGTGGTAGCTGCCACTGAAACAGTGGCACCTAGTGGCAGCTTCAATTATTTCTGACATTTTCCATCAAGTAAATTAATTTAAAATATTAAAGGTCTTACATGGTTAATTAACAAATAACTTAATCATTTCAAAAATAATTATTTACAAACAGGCAATATAACTAGCACATTTTCCAAAAACCTGCATCTGCAAAACCCCAAAACAAGGGTAGCAGACGTGGCATCTCTGCCACACTCTGGCCATCTAGTGTCTGCTGTAGTGACTCCTAGTATTGTGACAGGTGCCACTCAAGCTGGCAGGTGCCAATAAATCCCTGGTAGATGCCAGTAAACTTTAGGCAGGTAAAAAATAATAATAATAAAATTAATCTAAAGAAGCTGTGGCATCTGTCACTACAAGAGAAACCATGTCATCTGTCACTAAATCTCTGGCAGCTGTCAGCAAATTCCCTGGCAGGTGCCAGTAAAAAAAATTAATTAAATTTGTAACAGGAAAAATAAAACTAAAATAATAATTAATAATAATAATAATAATAATAATAATAATAGTAATAATAACAACAATATTTTATTTTAAATAGAGAGAAGCTGTGTCATCTGTCACTAAAAGAGAAACCATGTCATCTCTCTGTCTGCTGCAAGTATTTCCATGGCAGATGCCAGTAAAAAAATAAAAAAATAAAAACAATAATAATAATTAAATCTAAAAAAGTTAAATCTGGTCCTCTGGACATTCAAAAAAACAAAACAAAGCAAATCAACAAAAAAATGT
>NW_023629170.1:0-2003 GCF_014905685.2 Nematolebias whitei | reverse complement strand
AACACCGATACAGGACAACGCGCGAGGGAGAAGCTCACAGAGTTCAGGCGAGAGAATCAGTGACTCTGAACATCGAATCACAGGAGGAGGTTTGCTTAAAAAAGAGAAAAAATTCACGTAATATATGTGTGATTTAGGAGCTAATTGACTTTACCAGCCCGATTTAACTCTGTTCAGGATATTTATCTCTCTTCTGTGACTAAAATTACTTGTTATAGGTCTTTTAAAGTAGAGATTTAATCAAAGCACCGAATGGAGTAAATGTTGTAGTGCTTCCCAAATGTTGGACTTGTCTAGTATAAGTAGACCTTATTCTACTACTAGAGAGGGCCCCCACCCTAGTGTGGTTTTCTACCCTTACCCCACCAGCAGGGATCCTGAGGGATGTCTTCATACATCCCTACCTTTGGAAGCTTCTGTTTTATTTGTTTTCTTATGTTTTAACAGCTTGTTCAGCTGTTTGTTGGGGGTTCTTCTAGAATCAAGTGGTGACCTTATAAATCTAAGTAATGGTTGATAATATCAAGATTGTTTCGTTGAATGTGAACGGTATGAATAATCCTATAAAACGTAAAAAAATTCTGACTAAAATGCGAAAAGAGAAAGCACAGTTAATCTATTTACAGGAAACACACTTGTCAAAATCGGAACATGAAAAGCTCAGAGGCTTCGGTTACTCAAATATATTTTACAGCTCTTTCAAACATGGAAACAGAAGAGGAGTTTCAATTTTAATTCATGACTCAGTAAATTTCGATTATAGTCATGAACTGTCAGATAAAGAAGGGAGGTATGTGATAGTGAAGGGAACTTTTGAAAACGTAAAGGTAACACTGGTCAATGTTTACATCCCCCCAAACAGTAGCATACAATTCCTTAATAACCTTCTCAACAAAATAATTAATGGAAACAGAGGGAATGTTGGTCTGGGGAAGGGATTTCAATATGGTTCTAAATACAAAACTTGATACAACAAACAGTAAAAAACAACAAAACTCAACTACAAAAAAATTTAAACTGGCAGTTGAAGAATTTGGATTTGTTGATATCTGGAGGGAATTACACCCCAATATAAAGGACTATACTCACTACTCTGCGCCCAATAAAAGTTATTCTAGAATTGATTACTTTTTTATAAATAAATCTGACATATATAAGGTAAAGGAATGCAACATAGAAGAAACAAGTATATCTGACCACTCTTCCCTAATATTAAAACTAAATCTACCTCTCAGAAAACGCAAAACAATATGGCGATTAAATGTAGGCCTGCTGAACTATAAAACGATCAAAGCTGAAATTTCTCACGACATAAAAACTTACATAGAAGAAAATGATGATGGACAGGTTAATCCTGTGATATTATGGGATGCACTTAAGGCAGTACTAAGGGGAAAATTGATATAAAAAACGGTAGCCTTTAAAAAATCCAGAGTGGAAGCCTATGAAAAAGAAAGAGGTCAACTGACAGAACTAGAAAAACAACATAAATTAACCCAAAATCCCAACCTACTTGTGGAAATAAAAGAACTAAGAAACAACATTGATAAAATACTTACCTATGAAATTGAAAAGAAATCAAAATTCATTAGACAATCATATCATGAAGTGGGATCTAAAGGAACAAAACTGTTGGCAAAGAAACTTAAAAAACAACAGTCCGATAGAAATATCTATAAAATGAAGGATGGTGAGATAAATCAAATGACATATGACCCAGTAATTATAGAAGCCATGTTTAGGACATACTACCAGCGATTATACAGTCAACCTCCTTCTGCTGAAGATGGACAGATAGAAGCCTTCCTGGAGTCACTAGACCTCCCCTCAATTGGAGAAACTCAAAACAACCTTTTCACTTCCCATATAACAAGAATAGAAATACAAAAAGCAATTAATAGGTTAAAAAAACGGTAAAACGCCAGGGAGTGATGGACTACCATCGGAGTGGTACAAATCTTTCAGTGAAGATCTCTTACCATTATTAGAAAAATCATTTAATC
>NW_023629169.1:0-2004 GCF_014905685.2 Nematolebias whitei | reverse complement strand
AATTTGCCCATATCATCAGGAAGCAAAAATCTGGTAATAGAAAAACTTTAATTTCAGCAAACTCAGATGAACATTTTCGTTACATACATTTAAAGCCAGATATGACCAGCTTATGCTTCTGCAGGCTTATAGGGTAGGAGCGATGGGAGCTCTCCTTCTCTAACCCTGCCCACCCATCGATATGAAATAAGGAAACATTTGAACTCATCATGCAACACATGATGTTTTCAATGCCACAATGTCCAGTCTTTATGCTCTCAATCAACTTTGCTTTCATATGACTTTGCAGATAATTGTTTTTCTCAATAGTAAAGAGAGCAACAATTTTTAGTCCCAATATCTTAAATGGATTCATAGCAAATTCATGAAGACCAGATAAGAACAATTTAAAAAGTAAGAAATAATATCTGCACAATGTTTTTCATATATTAATGGTTAATGTGCCCTTAAATAAGAAAAGAGAAAAAATTGTGATCAGATGTCAACCACCATATGTTTGTTTACCTACAAAAACAGCCAAAGTGACTAGAATAGATAAAATGTTAAAATTATGAGATGCATTTGTTTATTTACCAGTACATGGTATATGGCTGGCTTTATGTGGGTCAGTCACATATTCACTGGAGTGTTTTGTTTACGTTGAGTGCATACCTGCAGCTTAGAATTGCATACTATTATATCTAAATACAGGAGTAAACTCTTTAAAACTGTAATATTTGATAAAGTTCTAGTTATTGTTTTTTATGTTCAATTTCACACTTTGCAGTGAGTACCATTTGTTTCTGTTTACATTGTGAAAATAAAAAGCTCATAGTTTTACAAACAAATAGTAAATTCTTGTATTATTTATTTTTTCACGATTATTTATTTTTTCATTAAATTATCTTTATGGGTGACTCCATTTCTCTGCTCAGGCTGTGGTTCGCTGTGGCATTAAGGTAAACTGTTATATACAATAAAGCACTTTAAAACAACACCGTTGGCCTGTGCTGTACACCAACACATGCAAGCATAAAAACTATAAACTCAACAAACACCATAAAAGTAATGAACTACCAAATCAAAACTGCAAACAGTAAAAACTATAAAACAACTTAAAAACAGTAAAACCAACATTTCAAACTGTGTTAAAAACCAAAGAGAAAAAATGAGTCTTCAGAGAAGATTTAAAAACAGGAAGTGATTCAGCTTGTCTCACATGCAGAGGCAGCTCGTTCCACAGTTTAGGGGCAGCGACTGAGAACGTTCGGTCACTTCTCAGCCTCCTGTTGGACTTTGACATGCTCAACAGCAGCTGATCTGCTGACCTCAGTGAGCGTGAGGGATTGTACAGCTGGAGAAGGTTGGACAGATACTGTGGGGTGAGACCATGAAGACATTTGAATACAAACAAAAGAACCTTAAAATTAATCTGTAAACGGACTGGGAGCCAGTGTAGCGATTTTAAGACAGGGGTGATGTGCTCTTGTTTTTTGGTACCAGTTAAAATACGAGCAGCAGCGTTCTGAACCTTTGAAGTTGAGTCAGTAATGACTGGCTCAGACTCGCATAAAGTGAATTACAGTTGTCCAGACGAGTTGTGATGAAAGCATGGATTAAAATCTCAAAATGATGTGACAAGAATGGCTTCACCTTGGCCAGTTGTCTCAGGTGATAAAAGCTGGACTTGACCACAGATTTAATCTGAGCATATATATATATATAATATTTATCAGGCAACTTTTTTATGTTTACAGACAAGGCATGAGTAACAACAGCTTCATGAGCCCAAGAAAGCAAAATCTTCTGACATTTGGTCAAAGAGTTAAACTAAAGTATTTCTTGATTTATCAGAAATCTTATGTTCATCAATAGTTTCTAACCCTAATTAGTATGTATGACTGAAATTTTGTAATTTGGTATATTATTAATAAGCCTACTCATAAAATGGCAAATTATAAGAAAAAAGAATATTTAGACATTATTAAAATCTAATATTATGCATCCGCAGGGCAGCACAGTGGC
>NW_023629168.1:0-2004 GCF_014905685.2 Nematolebias whitei | reverse complement strand
GACCAAGGTACACACTTCACAGGTGAAGTAATGAAGGAACTGTGGAAGACGCTAGGCGTCAAAGCCAACTTCCATATTGGCTACCACCCACAGGCTTCAGGCCAGGTTGAGAGAGCAAACAGGACTGTGGTGAGTATTTTGAAAAAATACGTAGCCGCAAACCACAAGGACTGGGACGTGAAACTCCCTCTGGTCCTCATGGCCATAAGGGCCACTCCACACACGTCGACTGGCATCTCTCCTTTCGAGATGATGACAGGTCGACAAATGACTCTCCCTCTACACCTGTTGTACCAACCAGGCGATGCTGCCATGGCAACAGCCTACACTACACAACAATACATGAAAGACTTGGAAAGACACCTTAAGAACACTTTTGCTTTCGCACAGAAAAACCTGGAAAAATCAGCTGAAGGACGCAAAGCGTACTACGACCAAAAGGCCTCTTACAAGGAACTCCAAGTGGGAGACAGGGTCTGGTACTACACGTTTGCCCCCAAAACTGGGAGAAGAGAGTCCGGGACCGGAACTCTCGCCCATAAGCTGATGCCCAGATGGACTGGACCCCATCTGATAATCGACAAAGTGTCTCCAGTTGTCTACCAGATAAAAATCAGTAAAGGCCAAAAAGAGCCAACTGTTAAATGGGTACATCGTAACCAGATTAAACAACACAAGGCGTGCAATAACTCCTTAGGAGACAAAGATCTCACAAAATCTGACCTCGTGGGAATAAGGGTTACCCAAGCAGAAGATAACTAATGGATAATAAACTTAACCATAGTTTAAACTCACAGGACCTACCCTTGATAAAACGGGACAGCGTGACTGAAACTGACAACCAGGGTGAGGTGAAGCAGGGAAACAATGTTTTGGTTGCTTAGTCACTACTCTTGTCGGTGTTGAAACGTTGTCGAATTGGTTTTGGTTGTTTCTGAGGAAAGAATGAATTTTGTTGTGTAGTAAGTTAGAGACCAAGAGGCCTTTGACCATGCCAACATGCAGTTCATTCGCTAAATTGCAATCTTTGCGGAGTCAATGTATATTATTGCTACCCTAAGTACCATAATCTACATTGATCTCACAACGCTTAAGCCGAACCTACTCGAACAATTCTATTCGGGGGGATAGCTAATTCTTTTTGATAAGTCTCGCCATAGACTTCCAAAACATTTATGGGGAAACCAAACTCCCAATCTCAAGTCGTTCGTCTAAAAGACAACAGACAATTGCACCAAACTATATTTTACCATGTAAAGCTAACTTAAACCAAGTTAGAAATGGAAAAATAGTTGGGAACCCTTTTCTATAGGCATAAACCCCTGTAGTTACCCTTTTCAGCATGAACCACCCCTTAACTGGTAGTCGTAGCTGTTCCCAACCATAATAGCTTACACACCAGGTGCATATAGTTTAAGGCCTTATGTAAAATCCCCTTCATAAGCCCACCTTAAACCACATAATTGCATGACACATTGAACCAGAACGGCACAGGCTGGACGTCGCTGGAGACAACCTTCGCTGGAGGCGACCTGCAATCCTGACGTTGGTCTCCACTCTTCATCCAGTGGCCGCATCTTCAGTTCAATCCAAGGGTACCCCTCTGTATGCTGATTAATCAACACTTCCAATCGTTGTGGATTTACCTTTGTGGATTATATGACTTTTTCCAATGGATTACAGACTCTGTTTCCAAGGGGTTAAAGCATTGCTACAATGGGATTACCAACAACATTATGGAATTATTATCAACACAATGGAATTACCAAGAACATTGTGGAATTACCTTGACTTTGTTTTCCTTGCTGGATTACTTCTGACTTTGGTCTTCCTTGCTGGATTACTTTTGACTTTGGTCTTCCTTGCTGGATTACATCAAGCTCAAGGACATTTGAAGGCGTAAGTTCACGGTTGGAATTCATCCCCATGGACAGGCGATGATTTCCAAAGGGGGGACTGTAGTGAACCTGATCTCATGTCAAATCTGACCAGATGGACAGAGAC
>NW_023629167.1:0-2004 GCF_014905685.2 Nematolebias whitei | reverse complement strand
CATAGAGCATTATGCGGACCTCGCAAAACCACTGACTGAACTCTTAAAGAAAGACGTTCCTTTTGTCTGGACTGATACACAGCAGCAGGCAATGAACGCTCTCAAAGACAGGCTCAAGCTAGCCCCATGTCTAGTCTACCCAGACTACAACAAAGAGTTCTACTTGGAAGTGGGCTTCTCAACTTACTGCATGAGTGCAGGTCTGTACCAAATACACGACAAAGACAGGCGTGTTGTGGCCTACGCCAGCAAAACAATGGCAGGCCCTGAATTACGGTATTCAGACTGTGAGAAGGCTCTATTGACCACTGTGTGGGCAGTGAAACATTTCTCCTGCTATATTGGTGGACAGAGGATTATTGTTGAGACACAACACCAGCCAGTAACGTTTCTGAACAGCCAACGCATCAGAGATGGTGTGGTGACAAACTCACGCGTTGCAACATGGCTTATGGCACTTCAAAGTTTTAACCTAGACATCCGCTACGGTCAAAATAAGAAGTCGCACTTGGGCACTGATTTGGCAATCTGCCAAGAATGTACACAGGATGTACCAGCCACCCAACAGCCGGTTGTGAGCAAACCCTCAGCTGCTGAGGACCCAAATCACCACTTCTTTGATAGCAATATCTGCAAAGATATGGCAACAATGTACGTGGATGGATGCTCATTCCACCACGAGACAATCTGCAAAGCAGGTGTTGGAGGAGTTCTCCTCCAGGACCAAGAACAGGTCACATTTGGCTATAAATTAGGCTCTCAGTCTTCTCAGTACGCTGAGATAGCTGCAATCCTAATAGGCCTACAGATGGCAGTAGAACGCTCCATCCAGACGCTAGTCATCTGCACTGACTCTAACTATGCTCGACTCAGTTTCTTGTGTCATCTCGCTCTGTGGAAACAGAACGGTTTTCTCACAAGCAACAAAAAGGTGGTAAAACACAAAGAGCTTTTCATGACATGTGACCACTTAGTGACATCACATGATCTACAGATATTCTGGAAGAAAGTTCCAGGACACTCTAGAGTCCCAGGCGATGACAAGCACTACAATGACCTTGCAGACTCCCTAGCCAAAGAAGGAGCCGTTGACGGACCCACGTGGTCCTTTGACCCCTCCTGGCTACTCAACACTCAGTCGTCACAAGCTACAACTGAGGTAATGGCAGTCACACGTGCACAAGCTGCAGCTAAACCTGCTGATAACACAGTTTCTGTGCGCCCAATGCTGACTGACCCAGACATCATCCAACTTCAGAAGTTGGATCCTGCAATTAACTCGATGATGCTGTATCTGACTGACCCAGACAAATACACTCCATCGAAAGACGAGCTGGATTCCAATCCAGACCTCAAAGTCCTCTTTCAGCTGCGCAAACAGCTAAAACTACTCAAGGGCATCCTAACTTTCGCTCATGGACGGACGTCCTCACCTGTGTTCGTGGTCCCCCATGACCACAGGGGGGTGATGTTAGTCCATGCACATGACCTTCCGTCCGCAGGACATAAGGGTGACAATGCCACGCTGAAAGCATTAAAACAGATTGCTTATTGGCCTGGAATGAAAAAGGATGTCAAGGACTACATAAAAGGGTGCCTGATCTGTGGCCAGTTTCAACCATCCAGACCACTTCACAGAGCACCACTGCATAGTAGAGGCATTGCATTTCCATGGTCGGACCTCCAGATTGACTGGGTCGGACCACTCACTAAGACCTCTAGAGGAAATAAATATTTTCTCACGGTAACCTGCGCGTTTACCAAATGGGTAGAATGTCTACCAGCCCCTAATGACACAGCACAAACCACTGCTATGTTGTTAATGAATCATGTATTTTCAAGGTTTGGACTTCCCCTTAGGGTGAACTCAGACCAAGGTACACACTTCACAGGTGAAGTAATGAAGGAACTGTGGAAGACGCTAGGCGTCAAAGCCAACTTCCATATTGGCTACCACCCACAGGCTTCAGGCCAGGTTGAGAGAGCAAACAGGACTGTGGTGAG
>NW_023629166.1:0-2005 GCF_014905685.2 Nematolebias whitei | reverse complement strand
TCCCACTTGGACCTGGAACCTCACCCCACTCGTCTACCCTCACACTATCACGTGAACCACTCTTACACCGAGCTTTCCTGGCCCCCACATCCTCACGGTCAGAAAACTCCTCATTGAAACGTAGTCGTCTCTGCGCCGACATTCTGTCACCAATTCCCCCTAAGTTATCATTCAGAGTAACACTGTCCTCATTATCAGTCCCCTCATAATCCAGTCTGCCCTCATGAACCCGCAGCACCGGATAGATACCAGCAGGCGGCGCTTTAGGCAAACTCTCACCAGCAGATGTCTCTGACAGAGATGTCACGCACTGTCCAGCAGGTGGTGCTGTCACCTCAGTCACATAAGGTGGTGGTTTAAGTTGTTCTGACGTCCCCAAGTTCTGCACACTCTGACACAACAAAGCTAATTGTTTATACATCTCCTGAATGCTACTACGCTTATCTAATTTCTTTTGAAGCTTCTGCCGTCTAAGAAAAGAGTCACATGTCAGTAAATCCTCATTAAGCTCCTGAATTTGTGTATTTTGATCTTTAACTTTATCCCAAGCCAGTTGTGTAAGCGTCTGTGATGTTCCTACCTCGGTCTGGACTAGCTGAGTCAAAAGGCTGTCCAATGCCCTACTTTTACCTGTGTTGGCTGCATGTATAACATTAATCACAGCTTTAACTCGCTTAGATTGTTCTTGTAAAGTTTCAGCACCAGTTACAGATTTGTTAGTTATGTACTCCATACCTGCTGACAACATTCATTCACATATGCATTCAATTGTTTTTATTCTCAAACAGTCCAGGCATCTGTTGGAAAAATCAACACAAGTCCTCACTTTAAGCAAGTAAAGCCTTGTAATTGCCTAATACAACAGCGCCCCCTTTCGGTCAGGATATGGTAGCACCAGTCCCACTGAAGCTCTGACACGGAGACACTCCCTCCTTTCTGAAAACAGTGAAAAAAAAAGAAAAAAAATCCACCTTCCCCCTCTCAGCCAAACACTGATAAGCAGAAGGAAGAAAAAAGAAAAGCTGTCTTACACACAGAGCCTGCAAATCACGGCCCACACTGAAGACAGTGAAGAGAAAAAAGAAAGAGAAAAAATTCACCCTTCCCCCTCTCAGCCTAACACTGATAAGAAGAAGTGAAGAAGAGAGAGAAAAAAAAATAAAACCGTCACACACACAGACAGAATGTCTGTCCCAATCTGCACAGCACGGCACACAATGAACTTACACTAATTATACACTACGGTGAACTCCCAGAACACCGGAAATTTGGCAAACACTCTAAGCTATTTCACTCATTTTCTCTCAAAGCTAAAGTAAGAAATGGGGTCCAGTTCAGGCCGCAGTCAACACTAGCCAGAGGAGTCCCGACCCTCAGCCCCCAAAGGCGTTTGTGAAACGCTATAGACCTAAGTCTCGTCAGACTTAAAGTTTTGGATGGCCAATCCCGCTGAATATTGAGAGAAAACGTTGTCACCCACGTGACTTCCGGCAGGCCTCTCTTCGCCGTCCACCGGGACAAGCCCACCAGCTTGTGCAAACTACCTAAAAATGTCTAAGTAAGCCGTGCACATTAAACCTATTAAAAGTACGCTTGCGCAACCCTTTACAATTCTGAGTACACGCAAATCACCCGTCTGAGGACACCCAAATTAGTGTAAATTAGCTTACCAAATGTCTGTTTCAGGAGGCGGTATGAACTCCCACAGTGGAAAAATCTAACTAAGTCAATTTAGTTTACAGCCGAATATGCGAGTTTTTAGAGCCGAAGCAAACAAGGAAAATCTCGCTTACCTTAAACTGAAGTAAGGGGCCCAGAATTTCACAATGTGGGAGTACAGGACCGACCTCAACTCAATCCATGGACTCCTCAGCTGCTCGTTCGGGGTCACCAATTTGACGTGGCTTATGAGAACCACATTGGTGTTCAATACAGCTGAAGCAGTTCCTTAGTTCAAAGAGATTTATTCGACAGATTTACAAGTACTCAGAAATTCAAGATACAA
>NW_023629165.1:701-2005 GCF_014905685.2 Nematolebias whitei | reverse complement strand
GAACCATAACTGATTTAATGAGCCATTCGCAGTTTCACTTTACCTTCTGTGTGTACTTAGACATGCATGGCTTAGTCTTAGAGACGAGCATATGCTACTGGCAGGATCAACCAGAGAGCCCTGGGCTGCGGCGGCCATGCGACCCGTGCCCGGAGGCGCGGTGCGGGCCGGGGCGACCTGTGTGGGGGGCCGGGGACGGCACCCGACCCGAGCCTTACGAGAAAACGTGCTTCGGAGCGCCGCCGCGATGGTCGCGGAGACCCGCGTTCGCCCTGTCCGAACCGGGCCCCGGCGCGCGCCGGAGCTCCTCGCAGTACACCTGGGACAGACCGGTCATCTCGGCCTCGCCGCCGAGAGGTCGGGCCGCGCGCCGGACGCGGGCGAGCGGACGCCCGCTCGCTTGCTCCCTGGCCGGGCGCTGGAAGTGAGTCCGCGTGCGCAGAGAACCTAGCTACCGAGGTCGTCCGACTGAGCCGGAGCCCGGTAGAGCCTCTGCGAGGGCGGACCGCACTCGCTTGTCGATCAACTAGCGGATGGACGCGGCCCCGGCGCGCCCGTGAAAGGCCGGGCCCAGGCGGCCACGGTCGGCCGCCGGACGCCCTGGCGCGGTGGCTCCGGAGAGCCAAAGAACCGGCCGACGCCACGCGCTTGAAAGCCCCACTGAAGGACTCCCTCCCTGGGCACGCGGCCTCCGAACGGGCCCCCGGCGCGCGCCGGAGCTCCACTTCAGACAACCAGAACCGCGCACCCACGAGACCCACAAACCCAACCCGGGCCCGGTGACGTGCGGGCGGGCGCCCGCTCGCCGCTACTGGCCGGCCGAGTTCCGGACGTGAGCCTCGACGCGCAACCAACCAACTTTTCCGTTCACCAAAACCTTCCGAGTCCGACAGAAACCTAGCACGGGGCGGATCACCCGTTACGACAAGTCCCTTGAATTCTCTGGAAGTCAAACACTTAGTCTCTGAGCGAAAACCGACAAGCGTTTTTTTTCTAAGTGTCTTAAAAACTAGGTTTCTGAAATCGTGCCGATGGCTGTTTTCGGGATTGGCCAAACCTCCCCTACGGCTCCACTTTAACTTTTCTCAGGCTCAAAGTTTGACGTTTCTCAGGAGCAAAGGTTTTCCTGAGAAACGTCAAAGTTTGACATTTCTCAGGAGCAAAGCTTTGCCTGAGAAACGGCGTTTCTCAGAGCTGAGAAACGTCAAACACTAAAACGTTAATAACTTTGGATAGGAAGGTGCTACGCGGATTCCGAGCACAGATCCCGACTCGGCTCGCTCTCGCGCCCCAGAAAAGTGCCA
>NW_023629165.1:0-691 GCF_014905685.2 Nematolebias whitei | reverse complement strand
AGCACAGATCCCGACTCGGCTCGCTCTCGCGCCCCAGAAAAGTGCCAAGCTGCGGGCCGCAGCTGCCTTTTTCACCCTTTTACGGACCAACCAATTTTTGACGTTTCTCAGGTGAAACCTTTGCCTGAGAAACGTCAAAACGAAAATCGTTAATAACTTTGGCTGGGAAGCAGCTACGCGGAATCCGAGCACAGATCCCGACTCGGCCCGCTCCAGAGAGCCGGAAAAGTGCCGAAGCGTGGCCGACGGTGCGAATTTGCTATTTTTAAACATGAAAAAACTCCCTCCCGGCTCGTGGCAAGTGCGGACAGACGCACAACCGGCAAATCCTGATCCGTCGTGTCGAGACCTTTCCGACGGTATCTGGCTCATCTTCCTAGCCCCTTCCTAGGCAAAGTTATTAGACGATACAAAAGCGTTTGCTCCTACCGTAAAGTTTGGCCAACAAGCCTTTTCAATTTTGACATTTTCAAAACGCTATATCTCCCTTGCTGATGGAGCGAGCTGCTTCAAACTCGCAAGGAACAGTCGGCACGTCGACCCCGCCCCATGCGCACGGCTTCGGGGCCGTACCTTCACCCAGCGGCCACACAAGTGAACTGCTTATGTGTTTACATTGGATATCTCCCAGTTTTCATCGTGGAGAGGCAAAACAGAAGCAGCAGGTTAATTACTCAACAACCTGACGAGG
>NW_023629164.1:0-2005 GCF_014905685.2 Nematolebias whitei | reverse complement strand
TTGGCTGATATCACACAGAGATACACTCACTTTTTGTTTATTGGTGACTTTAATTTGCATGTATGTTGTCAGGAGAAGCCCTTAGTGAAGGACTTTCTAGATTTATTGGACTCTTTTGGCTTAGCTCAGCAGGTGAGCGGCCCCACCCAGGAACACGGTCACACGCTGGACCTCGTTTTAACACGCGATGTCTCTGTTTCTAATTTGAAAATCGGTGACAATGTTTTTTCAGATCACATGCCTGTATTGTTTGACTTCACCCCCCCTTGTCATACTGCTAAGACGTGCGTTCCTGCATGTACGCGTTCCATTAACCGTTTCACTGCTGCTCGTTTTAATGAAGGTTTTAATTCTGAGAGGATCGAACAGTTCCCGGTGTCTCTTACCACTGAGGAGCTAACCTCTCAGTTCAATTCTGCCTGTTTAAATGTTCTGGACCGTGTTGCTCCCCTTAAGACCAGAAAAACGAAACTTAAATCAGAGCCTTGGCTGAATGACATCACGCGAGCCGTTAGGCGGCAGTGTCGCAGAGCTGAACGAAGGTGGAGGAAGGACAGGCTGCAGGTTTCTTTTCAAATGTTAAGGGAGAGTTGGCGTCACTATCAGAAAACCGTTAAAGCTGCCAAATGTAAATTCTTCTCTGATTTAATTGTCTCCAACTCCCACAACCCCCGAGTTCTCTTCTCCACCCTGAACTCAGTTCTACACCTCAGTGAGCCTTCACCTCTGGAAGCCTCAACTGAGCTGTGTGAAAACTTCCTCCATTTCTTTTTAGAAAAAGTGGCAAACACCCGGGCACTCATTTCTCCGCCAGCTCATGATCTGTCCATCCCATCTCAGTGTGTGGCTGTGTTTGACCACTTTGAGCCCATCTCTCTGTCCTCTCTGGAGCAGGTCATGTGCAGCATGAAGCCATCTGGTTCCCCCTTTGATGTGGTCCCCCCTCGACTACTAAAGGAAGTTTTTCCTACCCTGGGTCCTTTTATCCTTGCTATTCTGAATAGCAGTTTATCCTCAGGTGTGGTGCCAAAGACTTTTAAACATGCTGCTGTCCAGCCCCTCCTGAAAAAACCTAACCTTGACCCCTCAGTCATGTCCAACTTCCGGCCTGTCTCCAGACTCCCATTCACCTCTAAACTACTGGAAAAAATTGTGGAGTCTCATTTGAAACAGTTTTTGGGGATCACGCTATCCTAGAGTTATTCCAATCTGGCTTCAAATCTCTCCATAGCACTGAAACAGCTCTACTGAAGGTTTTTAACAACATTTTCATATCCACAGACACAGGTGATTCTGTGTTGCTTGTCCTATTGGACCTTACATCTGCTTTTGACACCATCGACCACAAGATCCTCATTTCTAGACTGGAGCAGTGGGTGGGCATCACAGGGTCAGCCCTTTAATGGTTTGGGTCCTACCTCTCTGACAGAACCTTCTGTGTCAATATCAAAGATTTTAGTTCGGCATCGACAGCGCTCCAGTGGGGATACCGCAGGGGTCCATCCTTGGTCCCCTTCTCTTTATACCTGCTGCCACTAGGTGCTATCTTCCGCAAACACAACATACCCTTTCATTTCTACGCCGATGATTGCCCAATTTACTTCCCCCTGAGGCATAGAGGCACACGCTCTATTCAGCCTCTTCTTGACTGCCTAGCTGACATCTGGGACTGGATGGCTTTAAACTTCTTAAGCTTCAATGAGAAGAAGTCTGAAGTCGTGCTGTTCCATCCCAGTGGCTCACTCATGAACCATGACATTGACCTTTTCTCTCTAGCCCCGCTAGAGAAACAAAAGGTCACTAATCTGGGGGTGATAATGGACCCGTCCTTAAAACTCAACAGTCACGTAAACAGGATGGTCAATTCCTGTTTTTTTCAGCTGAGACGGCTGTCTAAGCTGAAGCCTATACTCTCCAAAAAGAACCTTGAGACAGTGATCCACGCCTTCATAACATCTAGGCTTGATTACTGCAATTCACTTCTGTTTGGAATCAGTCAGTCCTC
>NW_023629163.1:0-2005 GCF_014905685.2 Nematolebias whitei | reverse complement strand
TTAACGTGATTATACCTTAGTGATACCAAATGATTTGAGTTAAAGTTATTTATTTCTAGGAATAATTAATAACTATTAATTGTTATCTAACTCATGTTTGCGTGTTCTTACTTGATCCTTTTTATACTTCTGCTGTTGTAGCTTGTATTCAACAATGATTAAATGTTAATGGTTATTATTAAGAGAGATCCTGAGGGATCTTATTTAGTCAAACTATATATTGTCTAAATTAAAGAAATGTGTTCTAGCTTTATTTATGTTAATCAGTCTGCTATCTGGCATGATTTGATTGCTTGTAATATATCAAATGTGAACTTGTAAAATTATCCTTAGCTAATATGAGATTATATTTAAAGGTCAACTAGTTAGAATTAGCAAACATTTTCTATAAATATAGTGCAACCCTGGAAGAAAGACACACACACACTTTGTATAACGTGACATTTGAATGCTTGATAGGAAATATAAAAAAGGTATAAAAATATGAAATCCAACATTCCCTCTTTTGATCTCCCCATTTCATGGGAGATCACCCCTTTTTGGATTTGTCCAGATGGAAATGACCGAAACTTACTCCAACCCTCCAGAGGTCCTGGACCAGACCCCTGGTTCGAACCCTTCAAAACCTGTAAAAAAAATACCAAGTGCATAAACCTTTATAAAAATATGAAAAAAACTACAACACTCCTAGTAAGAGATAAGTGTCCCACACTAAAATAAGTAAAACTCCACCCTAATACCAAAATTGACCTCCTTTTAAACCACCTTGAAAATACCTCGTGGGATTTTAGAATGATGAAATGCCCAATTGAATGGAGTAAAATTTTGAATAGTTAAGAGTTTCCAATTGAATCCACGACCCTTCTCTGGTTGTTTTTCAGAATGACTGAAAGGAAAGACTAGACACTCATATTGAACAGGAAAAGCCAACACCCTCCATTTAAACAATACTATCTAGCAGGTCTTCGGTTCTTGAGCTTGCGGTGGGAGGCCTTGTTCATCCACAAGGGTCCTTTGGTGCTCGGCGGGATTCGGCCCGCGGAGATATCTTCATGTAAAGTCCTCAGAACCTTATCAGTCTGATTAAACATTCTAAATGACGTGTGTGTATTGGGACAAAACTAAAATCAGTTTGACGCGTCTTCTGTTCTTCACGGTCAGTGCTGGTAATCTTCCGTCCTTACCCGATCCACCTGACTGACCGACTTCAGGCAGAGCGGAGACTCCTTCTCCAATGCTGCTACTGCCTTTTTCCAACCAGAACAAAGGGGCAAAGAATGAGCTCCCACGAAGGTCCTGTCACCTCCTCCAGGTGTAGTGGGGAGCTGATGTTCCAGCAGATCAGCCTCAATCAGGTCCAGCAATCGATTCCGCTCCTCTCCAGGGGTGCACTGGTTGTGGTCATAACAGGTGGCAGTCTCATTCTGGAGACTGATGGCATGTGATGTTCTCTCCACCACCTGGTGGCGTCCTGTCCCTCTTTTCAGCAGGACCCAGTCCGATGTGAGTCTGTCTCCTCAGTCAGAGATTCTCCCTCCTGGTGAGAAAAGCTGGACACCAAAGCTTGCGAATTGTTAAGCACCCTGCATGGCCTTTAGATTATTTAATCTGTGGGATCCATGACCCATTTGTGGGCCTGGAAAAATGACTGTGGTTACTTCCTAGTGAGTAAAATTTGTTTCTTAATTATGGGACACCCTGATGGTCATTATTGCTACTGCTAGTGTGAACTCTTACACTGTGATGTTATAATAAAACAGAACTTGAAAAACTGAAATAAAATGCTATTCTTACATTCACCTATACACTTGAAACTGAAATGAGGTACATACTGGACTTCTCCAGGGATACCTGTGTTCTCTCGTCTCTTCTTTCATCCTTCAATGCCTTTGCAGTCAACAGGTCTACCTACAATTAGTAAAGTTAAAATATGCACCACAACACCCTGCAATAAGCAATCCCACACCGGCCTCCCTCCTCCTGGAGCCTGTGGAAGTAACTTCAT
>NW_023629162.1:0-2005 GCF_014905685.2 Nematolebias whitei | reverse complement strand
TCACAGTATTAACTTTTAAATGGTTTGCATGTTTCCTTCAGAATTAATTGTGGGGCTAAGGCAAGTAAATCACAACTGAGAAGGTAATCTGACTGCATGCGTACAAAAACTAAACCTGCTTCTCATTAGACACAAAAATACAAATAAAGAACACTACCGAGGGGTGTTAGACTGATATAAGTGGCTCAAAATCAAAACTTTGTTCTAAAATTCAAATCCAAGTACAACAAAAAAACAGCCGTAGCTTATTTTTCTGGCACATTTATTTTATGTTGTCGCTTTCTAAAGCTGTCAAATCCAATAAATAAATATCACAACACCGTACTAACCTCTGTGTGTTCTCCAATTTATGTAAATTCACTCCCTCCTTCCTTGAAGACAGCAGTGTGTAGGAGTGGATAATTAGGTGCGCTGTCTGTCTCCCCCCATTGCTCAGTGTTTTCAATGTTGCTTTAAGAAATTAATGTAAATCAATTCTACATGTTTACCAGATGTTCAAATACGTTTAAATGAAGTAAAATTATGAAAAAATATCTGCAGCCAAATGCAAGTCTTAAAAAACTAGCATCCACTGAAGGAACGTATTTAATGTCGGAGTATCAGAGAGAGAGTTGAAATCATTCCAGTCAAACCTTGAAAATAACTTTGTGCCTGACCTCATGAAAAACAACGGTCTGTCACTCTCCATCTGTTTTATGACTCTCAGCAACTACCATTTTAAATTTTAGCTCAGTATCTCAAAAACTAACTGACTTGACGATATTTTTGTGTTGGATAATGTCTCTTGGCTGTGGAGGCCATCTTTAACTGGGTTGACTCCAAAAGGTAACCAGACGTTAACGTACCACTAAAGGTTACTTTCTGAGAGATGAGTAAATATCTGTGAAATGACTAATATGGCATTTTGCTAACAGCGTTTACTAAAATGACTCAATGGGAAAATAGTAAATGAACATCTGCCATAATTAGTTAACATTCAGAATATGCGCTGGGATCAGCCTCAGCTATTACCACACCAAATCTTTGCTCACTATCTGTAAAATTATTTAAGCCAGTTTTGTTTTTGATCGGATCAGTTGGCTGTGGTGGCCATCTTGAATAGGATTGATTCCAGAAGGTAATCAGTTGTAGATGTCAATCCAGTCACTACTTTCTGAGAGTTTCATTAAAACTTGTTCAGTGATTGAGATATTTTGCTAACAGTACAGACAAATAACATTAATGGTCAATAACATTAGTGCCCTTTCTGTTAGCAGATAAATGGATTGGGCGATAACTGCCATCGTATATCTCTCTGCAGCAAGCTAAGACTGGTGCTCCTACTTTATATACATAACAATAAGGGTTTAACCATTTGTACTTCCATTCATCATCAATTTGCATTAGACTGCACTTAAGCTGCTGATGTATACGGGAAATTATTTATACAAAGATAAGCAAAATCATTTTAGCATTTTGCTGCCGGCCATGGGCTGAGCTGATTAATGCTTCACTAGTCTTCATTTAAAAGGCTGATCTTCCTTTTAGTTATGCTGATCCAGCTTTTTTTCAGAGTCAATTTTTTTTTCAGAACTAGATGACTAAAGGTCTGGATTTTGTGAAGCATTGCAGAATAATTATTTGCGCAACAAGACAAAACTACAAATATGGGAAGTTTTGAAGCTAAGCAGCTAAGACAACACAGTCTCATGCATAAACATGCCTGCCTGCTGGATGGGTGATTATCATTTGTTAGGGTTCACCAAGTGACATCAAACTCCCACTCACTGTCTTCCTCCGTCTGGAAGGTAATCTCCCTGCTTTCCTTCTTGCCCTCCGGATTGGACAGCGCCAGTCGCACGTGGACTGTGCGAAAGGGTGGCAGGTCCCTTAGGGTGAAGTGAGAAGTGTTGCGGTCCACTGACAGGCATTCTCTGACCGTGGCATTGTTCCCTCCACTGCTTCCTGTTGGCATGGAATACCGGTAGCATAGGGATAAGGAGTATGTGTGGCAGCGGGTCAGGTT
>NW_023629161.1:0-2005 GCF_014905685.2 Nematolebias whitei | reverse complement strand
AACCTGACCCGCTGCCACACATACTCCTTATCCCTATGCTACCGGTACTCCATGCCAACAGGAAGCAGTGGAGGGAACAATGCCACGGTCAGAGAATGCCTGTCAGTGGACCGCAACACTTCTCACTTCACCCTAAGGGACCTGCCACCCTTTCGCACAGTCCACGTGCGACTGGCGCTGTCCAATCCGGAGGGCAAGAAGGAAAGCAGGGAGATTACCTTCCAGACAGAGGAAGACAGTGAGTGGGAGTTTGATGTCACTTGGTGAACCCTAACAAATGATAATCACCCATCCAGCAGGCAGGCATGTTTATGCATGAGACTGTGTTGTCTTAGCTGCTTAGCTTCAAAACTTCCCATATTTGTAGTTTTGTCTTGTTGCGCAAATAATTATTCTGCAATGCTTCACAAAATCCAGACCTTTAGTCATCTAGTTCTGAAAAAAAAAAAGACTCTGAAAAAAAGCTGGATCAGCATAACTAAAAGGAAGATCAGCCTTTTAAATGAAGACTAGTGAAGCATTAATCAGCTCAGCCCATGGCCGGCAGCAAAATGCTAAAATGATTTTGCTTATCTTTGTATAAATAATTTCCCGTATACATCAGCAGCTTAAGTGCAGTCTAATGCAAATTGATGATGAATGGAAGTACAAATGGTTAAACCCTTATTGTTATGTATATAAAGTAGGAGCACCAGTCTTAGCTTGCTGCAGAGAGATATACGATGGCAGTTATCGCCCAATCCATTTATCTGCTAACAGAAAGGGCGCTAATGTTATTGACCATTAATGTTATTTGTCTGTACTGTTAGCAAAATATCTCAATCACTGAACAAGTTTTAATGAAACTCTCAGAAAGTAGTGACTGGATTGACATCTACAACTGATTACCTTCTGGAATCAATCCTATTCAAGATGGCCACCACAGCCAACTGATCCAATCAAAAACAAAACTGGCTTAAATAATTTTACAGATAGTGAGCAAAGATTTGGTGTGGTAATAGCTGAGACTGATCCCAGCGCATATTCTGAATGTTAACTAATTATGGCAGATGTTCATTTACTATTTTCCCATTGAGTCATTTTAGTAAACGCTGTTAGCAAAATGCCATATTAGTCATTTCACAGATATTTACTCATCTCTCAGAAAGTAACCTTTAGTGGTACGTTAACGTCTGGTTACCTTTTGGAGTCAACCCAGTTAAAGATGGCCTCCACAGCCAAGAGACATTATCCAACACAAAAATATCGTCAAGTCAGTTAGTTTTTGAGATACTGAGCTAAAATTTAAAATGGTAGTTGCTGAGAGTCATAAAACAGATGGAGAGTGACAGACCGTTGTTTTTCATGAGGTCAGGCACAAAGTTATTTTCAAGGTTTGACTGGAATGATTTCAACTCTCTCTCTGATACTCCGACATTAAATACGTTCCTTCAGTGGATGCTAGTTTTTTAAGACTTGCATTTGGCTGCAGATATTTTTTCATAATTTTACTTCATTTAAACGTATTTGAACATCTGGTAAACATGTAGAATTGATTTACATTAATTTCTTAAAGCAACATTGAAAACACTGAGCAATGGGGGGAGACAGACAGCGCACCTAATTATCCACTCCTACACACTGCTGTCTTCAAGGAAGGAGGGAGTGAATTTACATAATTTGGAGAACACACAGAGGTTAGTACGGTGTTGTGATATTTATTTATTGGATTTGACAGCTTTAGAAAGCGACAACATAAAATAAATGTGCCAGAAAAATAAGCTACGGCTGCTTTTTTGTTGTACTTGGATTTGAATTTTAGAACAAAGTTTTGATTTTGAGCCACTTATATCAGTCTAACACCCCTCGGTAGTGTTCTTTATTTGTATTTTTGTGTCTAATGAGAAGCAGGTTTAGTTTTTGTACGCATGCAGTCAGATTACCTTCTCAGTTGTGATTTACTTGCCTTAGCCCCACATTTAATTCTGAAGGAAACATGCAAACCATTTAAAAGTTAATACTGTGA
>NW_023629160.1:0-2006 GCF_014905685.2 Nematolebias whitei | reverse complement strand
ACATACACACACACATATACACACACATATACACACACATACACACACACATATACACACACATATACACACACATATACACACACATACACACACACATACACACACACATATATACACACATATACACACATATACACACACATATATACACACATACTCACACACACACATATTTACGTACAATATGAATGTTAAAACATGTTAATTGTTCAAATCAGTTTTTATTTACTCAAACACATTTTCTGCTGTGATGGTCTAAAAATACCATCAGCGTTCTGTGTAAATAAATTGGATATTGCATGATTGAAGGGGAAGGGGGCACAGAGTTTTTCTTTTTCCTTTCCAGATGGACAAAATGGACCATACATGCCCTTGGAGTCGAAAAGAGAAGTTCAGGTCTACAAACTGATTAACATCTATTAGATAAGAACGCTTTCTTGCATTAGGACACCTTCTGCAATCATTAAATCATATCTAAAAAAAGTTTAATCTGGTCCTCTGGACATTCAAAAAACAATACAAAGCAAAACAACAACAAAAAAATTTTTTTTTTTAATGTAGAAATGTTTAGTTTCTCATCCGAAAGACTTCCTCAGTCTAAGGTGCTGTATTCAGCTCAGTCTTTCTACCTGGATTATTGAGCATGCATCAGGACATTAAATCATATATTTAGAAAACTGACTTAGACAAATGTTAGAAATTTCCATAATGTCATATTCACTACATCGGGGCTCTTCTGGGTTTGTGATCGTGTCATATAACAAAATTGTTATGCAAAATGAACTAAGTTTCCTAAATTTTTGTTTACTCGTCTTTACACCAAAATTTCTTAGTGCATGCTTTATTTTTCTTCAACATTTAATCATTAGCCTACACACCCTTTTGTCTACATATCCACATAGGGTATAGAGGCATTAGATCATTTTATTCTTACTCAAGAACACTTTGAACAATTTATTTTGTCAATTAAGAAGACATTAGATTTGCATGCAAATAGATTTATCTTTAAGATTCCATTAGATAAACAAAGCACTTAGATGGTCACTAAAAATCACCAGATGGGTACCAGGTTTCCAGACTTCAGGAACTTTGTTTGTGATGAGGCTTAGATTAAAAATACAAGTTAAAGGCTCATCAATCAAACCAGCAGCTACTTTTAGAAAGAAAGGTTCCAGACCAGCTGATATTTTAGAGTCCAATTTTTGTAGTGTACCATTTACCTCAGAGACACATACCTGTGTGAAATGAAAAACATTTTCAGCAGGTTTAGAGCTAACAGGTACAGTTTTTTCTACTGTTGGATCACTATTAGATGAATTAAATAAGTTCACTGCTGCAATGAAATGTTCCTTAAAATAATTTAACATGGCGCATTTATCAGTCAGATTTACGGAGTCTTTGACCAAGAAGTTTGGCGTTTCACTAGAAGGCAGACCACCAGAAACCGATCTCACAGTATTCCAAAACTTCTTTGGATCATTTAGAGTTTTGGTGGTTTCTGATCAATAAAATTCAGATTTTTTAATTTTAGAGGTACATTTATTGCGAAGTTGACGAAAGTTAATCCAGTTTCCAGAGGACATTTGCAAACTGAGGTGTACCGCAAACCCACCCACACAGACCAGTATTTGCAGTTTGACTCCCATCACCCTTTGGAGCACAAGTTAGGAGTCATCAGGACTCTGTACCACAGAGCAGACAGCGTCCCCACTAACTCAGGAGCCAGGCAGAAGGAGAAATCCTACACAAGACAGGCTCTAGAGCAATGTGGATATCCTAACTGGGCCTTCCTGAAAGCAGAGAAGAAACCCAAACAGGACTCCAGTCAGCCATCAGGTGAAAAGGAGGAACCCAGACCCAGACCAGTGGTCATTCCATATGTTGAGGGGGTATCAGAGAAACTGAGACATTTATTTTCTAAACATAACGTCCCAGTGGCTTTTAAACCCCAAAATACATTAAAGACTGGTTCATCCCAAAGATCCAGTCCCCCGGCACAAACA
>NW_023629159.1:0-2006 GCF_014905685.2 Nematolebias whitei | reverse complement strand
TCAGGGTGTTCAGCACGGTATATATATATATATGTGTGTGTATACTTGTTTTATGATATTGATACTGTTCCAACCTGAGAAGAAGAAAAAAAAGAACTAATGTAGCTGAAGTTAAATGTATCAGTGGCGCCCAGTTTCCACTCTGTTAGAAAATTCAGGTTGGGTTCCCGTTAAAATCCTGGAGGCAGACAGCTGCGGACGACTCGGTGCCAAACCGTGCTGAACACCCTGAGACAAGTCACGACCACGACCTTTACATTTAAACATGTTGTTTTAACAGCACTCTGTTAATGGGAACGGAGCCACTCTGTCCCAAACACAGTCCAAACAAACAACAAATTATAATCTACATTCTTAAACAAAAGAAGTGCTCATTCTTTAGAGAACTAAGCAAGTTAGCAAAATTGTATGTGGGTTGTTGATTACAATTAGTCCCTGGAACAAGAAAACTAAAATACACTTGTTTTTATTTTTTGTTTGTTTGTTTGTTTGTTTTTAACAAAGTTGACAATCATTTAAACCAAGCACCAACTCAATTGTGCTTTTAAAAAAATCTGCACACATTTTAGTGACAAACTCCACTGAGTTGACAGAACTTTAAACACAGAACTATTCAAACTGTGACAAATGAGTCCGTTTGTTTTCTGTGTCTCCTCAGATGTTTGATTGTTTTACTCATATCGATATGTATTGTCTTCACAGCACAAACCAACTCTACACGTTCTGTAAAGAAACCAAACCATTATAGATGCCCATCAACTTCAAGTAAGCCTTATTTGTTTTCCTGTGTGTATCATAAAATTACTAGCTTGATGTCTGGAGATAAAAAAGTGACCAGCAAAAGAGCATCAGGATATAGACTCCATCTGTACCATTTGGAGTCACAGTCAGCATGCTATTTCATAAATTGTGAACAAAGCTTCCCTCCCTGATAGAAATCCACCATTTGTGTCCTCTGCTACTCTACCTCAGTCTAAAACCTTTCATTTTGGAGATGTGAGGTTCACTAATCACAGATAAACACAAACCTCCTTTTACAGCTTCCTCTCCCTCCTTCAATATCACACTCATTTTTCACCTTTGACTCCTCATCCACTTTCTTATTACAAACAAGCACTCTGCCACTGAGGCTATTATCGCCTCGTCTCCCAGGTTAGATTAACTTTGGCACTGAAGCTTTAGTCCTACTGTTACTGGGGGGGGGGGGGGGGTTTAACGTGGACGGGATGATATGAAACACCAGTGTAATATGTGTAGTGCATTAGTGTACACACACAACAGGTACAGTTCTTGCTTGAAAAGTACCTCTAGGAAATAAGACTACCCCAAATGCAGAATGTGAAAATAATTTATCAAGAGTAGAGCATGCACATTATACAGTCATCGACAAACCATCATACAGCAATCTATAGCACTGGCTCGGACAAGCAAAGATCTTGTATAATGTTTAACCTTGACGTGTGACCTTGACCTTAGAGCTGGGGTGACGATAAATGTAGGAGACACAGGCATCTAGTGATGATGCAGATGTGTTTGACATATCCTTGAATGACCTTGAGAGGATCAGAAGTCATGGATCAGAATCAGAAGTCATGGACAGATGCCAGTGTTTCTCTACCATTATATAAGCGGGGTGCCCCACCCCATCAACAGAACAGAGCGCCCTGCCTACCCACCCCCCACCCTCCATCAACAACTCTCGGTATTGATGTAGAGCGGGGTTCAATACAAACGCGCTAGCAAAAATGCTACTGACGTATCGCTCCGCTACACATCCCCCACGTCGATAAAAACAGGCAGAAACAATAAAAACATGTGGCAACGTAGCGGTAAGCTAGCAGGCGGGCAACACAGACGTGTCGACAAAAATAAATATGACAAGTGCACCGTCAACGGAACTGATTCAAGGAATCAAGGATTTTTTTTGTCATCATACCAGCTCACATTTGCATGTTTATGGTACGAAATTCGGACTCAGGTCCCAGATCAAGAAGCCTAACAATTAA
>NW_023629158.1:0-2006 GCF_014905685.2 Nematolebias whitei | reverse complement strand
TTAGCAAACATTTTCTATAAACATAGTTCAACCCTGGAAGAAAGACACGCACACACTTTATATGACATGACATTTGAGTGCTTGATAGGAATTATAAAAAGGTATAAAATATTAAATCCAACAGTACTGAAAAAAGTAACCATAATACAGAATGTCCATGTGTTGTAAATGAACATTGCAGTGGAGTTAAAAAGGTGTAGGAATTGTGTAATCTACGTTTACAATCATCCTCATTCAGGAGGTTTTCAGTCATTGCATGTCAAACACCTCGGCCATGATGTCCATCCTGTGGATCTAGCAGCTTCTGTGTCTTTTTCGCCCAAGGTCAAAAATTCTCTCCAGGACTTTCACTGTGGTACAAAGGAGCACTAACTTAATATTACTTAACAGCATTTAAATCATGAAGATAATTTGCGACAGCTTAATTTAAAGAGCTGCGTGGTAAGCATAAGCTCTGAAAAAGTTGTTAAATATCAAATCAAATGTAGGTTATTATGTAATGTACGTAATATATATATTGTAGATGAACATATGCATGAGATATATTCATAAATTAAACGGATTCTTTCATTCTTCTGGACTGAATAAAACGTGCATTGAATTTAATAAAATGTATCGTGAGACGTTATTTATCTTTGACCCATCAAAATGAATGTGGTCATTTATTTACAGAATCAAAGTTTAACATCACACATTTACATTAATTTGGCAAAATATGGAAATAACAACATAATTAATCAGCAAGCTGTACAATTAGAAAACCATACGGCGATGGTTGAAACTTTACACAGACATTTCTAAAATATCTGGAGTGATTTCTACTTAATAGAATAATTTTAAAGATGGAAGATGAAGTTTAAAGGGAGAAAAAGATGGGTGAGGGGGTTTGTTTATGTCGGCACCAGAAACGACACTCTCCATTCGAACCCAGCTTTCTTCGGTACGCTCGGTAGTAAACTTGACTCGTTACCTCTCTGAAGATGAATCAGCGGATACAGAGTTCCAGTTAACGCTACCTGTCCAGCGTCTCCGTAGGATGGCTGTGAATCGTCCGAAGTAGTGACGGTATTCCGTCCGACACGGTTCACCTCACGAGTGGACTCACATGAGTGGAGTCCGTCAGAGTTCCACCCAGATGTGGAAGAAAGTTATAATCCCATAAGACTCGGAAAGAGCTCTGTGGTCATGTCAGGATTTTCCTGTTTCCCAGCACGGGAACTCGACCGCAACCTCGGCTCGACTCAACTGGGACTTCGACCCAACAGGAACTCTGAGACTCTGTGAGACTCTGTGAGACTCTGGGTTAAACTAGGAAGTACCGACATTTTAAAGAGCTCTATTTCCGGTTCATTTGGGAGTTTTCTTATTGGTCAATATCGACCAGACAGGGGTGTGTTTTGTGACGTAAGGGGTTACTAGAAGTCAGAAAACAGCAAGAATGTTATGGAACAGATTGAAAATGTTTTTCAGACAGACGAGAGAAATGTTTGGAAGGGTTGGCGGAAAACAGCTGCCAACAGGTGCCAGCTTCTCTATTTATGTCTGAGAGGATGTAAAAACAACACAGCTCGTTCCAACACTTGTCTGCTTAGACTCCGACCTTGGACTAAACTTACACTGCTCATTCAAAGACAGAAAATCAGAAAATGCATAATTACTCTGTAACAGACCTTAACATGAATTCTAACTTTGCATGAGGATTAAAAATAATCATTGTTACTGTTTTACAGTTAATAAAAATTGATTAGTTCACTGTAACATCTAAAATGTTTGAACTAAAACACTTTGATTATCAAACATTTGTAAAACAGTAATGATAATAGAAAAGAGAGTGTTCTTTCACTTGAATTTTCAAGAAAGAAAGTCTCAGGATGGGTCAACCTGTATTTCTGGATTCAAATCAATGAAATGACAGTTTCTGTCCCACAAGGTGCCTAAGGTCAAGGTTTCGACATCTGGCCTAGTCCACTACAATATATATATATATATATATATATATATATATA
>NW_023629157.1:0-2006 GCF_014905685.2 Nematolebias whitei | reverse complement strand
GTGAGACATCGTGTTACATGATGTAAACCGGAACAGATTTCAACAGAAATCAATCTGTGGGAGCCTCTTCAAAGTAAAACAGGAAGTGGGTCAATTTCAAAGTAAAACAAGAAGTGGGAGTCAGATTCAACAGGGAACACAATCTTTATTTCACAACAATTCCCCCTTTCGACCTCATATAAAGAGGTCGACATCAAGCGGAAGAATATGCTTCTCTGCGCCGGCGTGGTTGCATCTCAAAATCAGAAAGTTCATAACCTCTGCGCATTAGGAGCTGACAAGCTATTTCAGGGTCACGCTTCTCTAAAGTGGAAGTGATAAGACGTACTGACAGGGATCTCAGGCAGGGAATACAACAACATCCACATGTGATTAAAATAGCTGCAAATACTGCAACTGACATCAACATGGACACAATCATCTGCTTCCAGGGGCCAAACACTTTGAAGAGCCATTCATCAAGAGGATTATCTACACCAGAGTGGGATTTCATCTCGTTTGAGAGGGTGCGCAGGCCTTCTAGGGCCCTAGTGACCTTACCGTCAGGCGCCGTGTTATTTGGTATGAAACTGCAACATAACTCACCAAACATACTACACACTCCTTGTCGCTCAGCAAAAATCATGTCTAGAGCCATTCAATTTTGTACAGCCATCAGAGAAGTTGGAGCTAGTTGCTCCGCTAAGCCCTCAACAGCGTCTCTGGTAAGGTTGGACAGACGCATGACATTGTAATGTATGTAATTTATTCGGTCAACATTTTTATTTGGTGTAATTGGGAAATATGCTGAAACAACAGGTAAATTTTCAAAACCTGTCGCAATCTGATCTGCTAATTTGTGCTCATCAGGAACTCCCCGAGGGATTCCTATGGCATCAATATATGTAGTGGAGCCCACAGTGGGGTCAAAATTATGCGTTGAACGTCTCTTCCTACTGGGAGAGGTGGAGGTGTCATTTAAAACTTCCAAACGAGGGCCAATCAAGGTTAACGATGCAGCTAAGCGTACTAATGCACACAATCCCACAGAGTCCTGAGGGATATGTGTTAGTAAACGTCTACCACCACAATAATAATACAGATCAGCGCGAGCCACCTTACCCACACGGGTGTTGTCAGAGACATTTTGTTGCGTGATATTACACCATTCATCCTGAATTTGTCCTAAGGCAACTCTTTTATTTGCAGTTGAGGTGTAATTAAAACAGTAATAGTCAAATCGTTCTACCAGAGTAAACGAGCCTAATTTGGTTATATTAGAAATAATTGGGAATACCTGATCTAATGTAGTGCAATTCTTAGTATATTTTCTCATAGTCAGACTTAACATGCAATGAAATCCCCAGGCGTCCTCTGAGTGTAATGGAGCTGGCTGGGTGTACAAATTTGGTCGAGCTGCAGCACAAGCTACACATTCAGACAAAGAAGCCTGTCTAGCAGCCTCAGCGAGCCAAGCTAACCAAATGTTAGAGTCAGTATAGCCAGTGGACATAGCAATCACATCCACAGGGGTTAAGCTGGTATAGTCAACACTATCAATTCGCATAGACATTGGGAGCGATGACTCCTGGGTCGGAGGAGGGGTAGGGTCTTGGACTGGCAACTCTGTAAGAGCAAGTTGTAACACCCGGAAAGGGTCATCGCCGGCGACATCCGCGGCTACAAGCACATAAATGGGTTCCGTCACCAAGGTGTAGGTCATCTCGCGCTTTAGTCTGGCTACCTTATTCCAAGTACGAACATACTTAAAGGACAATAACAAGTATCTGTTATTTTTTGCCAAGGTGGCATGCGCCCTCCACCAATCTCTGTAATTAGTCTGATGTCCAGACATATCAGGTTTCCATGATCCCGAATACAACGTGACATAATTCCACTTGTGGCACCACGAACATCTGGATGGATTGACACATGGACAAATATAAAAGGCTGCACTCGCAATACGGTAATCCGTACAATTAAAACATGTCACAGATTGGCAGGCTTAGGGTAGTGGTGGTGTTTTT
>NW_023629156.1:0-2006 GCF_014905685.2 Nematolebias whitei | reverse complement strand
GGTGAAAGTCCTAAGGTGGTGTTGCAGTAAGTTTATAAAATAAAAATAACATCCATACCCAAGCTTGTCACATGTATGTAAATTGTTCTAGTGTTACGTAATTACCGGTAGATAGTTTAATGTTTTGAATTATTTTAAACATTCTTCAATTAAAACACACTTGAGCAGCATACTGTACTGTTTTTTTTATTTGTGGATTGATTCAGTTGAATTACAAGGAAAACAAGTGCAATTTACAATATCTAGTAAAAACAAAAAACATTTAACTATTTAAGTTAACATTTTATAACTGTACACTCTAAATTGATAGTGGATTATAGATATTTTATCAAATTATGCAATTTCAAATTAAATTGGCACATTTATGTTGTAAGGATGGTACTTTTCTGTGGCCCGGTTTGTGTCTGTTTCCCTTGTGCTCCCTCATTAGTGCTATTAGTGCCACCTGTGTCTCGTCCCAGCTGTTTGTTATCACGTCTCGTCTTGTCCCCGTTTTTAAGTCATCCGTTCTGTCTTGTTCTTCGTTGGGTACTCTTCGTTGGGTCTCCTGAGTCTTTCCCTGAGTCTTCCTGGTTCCTCGAGTTCCCCGTGTTTCTCATGTCTCCTGAGTTCCCCGTGCCTCCTTCCTATGTTCATTTAAGTTTTGCTGCCCCGTCAGCTTGTTTATTTTGTACTTTTCGTTTATCATTAAAATCCTATTTTTGTATTTCTGCCGAGTTGAGTCCCTGTTCTGCACTCTGGGTTCGCTCCTGACACAAATCCTAACAGTACGACCCGACCAGAACAGAACCCAGCGGGCAGGGTTCTCACTCGGCAGCACTCACCATTTTTCTTTTTCCTTCCTCGTGCCGTCATGGACGAGCTCCGCTCCGTCCCTGTCCTTCCACTGTCCCACCGCCGCCGTAGTGGCAGAAGACGGTTCCGGAGGCAGTCTGCGGCGACCGTCCCGGTCTCGTCGGCCGAGCAGAACTTTAGAGCTGGTTCCGGTGTTTTCGTGGGAGCGGGGTCCGCCGCTTCACCTTCCAGGTTTCCGGTGGGGGCGAGATCCAGCGTCCCGCGGGAGCTCCGGTCCACTCCTGTTCGGTTCGGTGAGTCCGGTCCGGTTGACGTTACAGGGGCGGGTTCCGTCGCCTCACCTTCCAGGTTCCTGGTGGGGGCGGAATCCGGCCTCTCACCACCACTCCGCGCCGCGGCTGTTCGACCCAGCCTGGCCGTACCTCTGCAGCGTATACATTGTGACTCCGTGGGGGCGTGTTCCGCCGCCTCACCTTCCAGGTTCCCGGTGGGGGCGGCACCCGCCACCACACCCACTCATACAGACATTCCCTTTTTTCATTCATTTTCCCCTGAAGACATTTTTCATATTAATCAAACCATTCTTGAACTATTTAATTAAGCTAAAAGAAACCCGTCCTCCTTTGATTTCATTTTGTCCCAGATGGAGGATTTTTTACTTTCTATCCCTGGTCTTTCTTTGCTCCCCGAATATGATTTTTTATTAACTGAGTTAGAGACTCTAAAGACTCCTGTTTCAGCCATCCCTGAGGTGGACTCCACGCTGCACGCAGCCCCTGAAGTGGGTCCTCATCTCTCCTGTTCTGAGGGGGTCCCAACAGACGCTCCTCATCTCTCCAATTCCGAGGGGGTCCCGGCAGATGCTCCTCGACTCTCCAAGTCTCCAGAGGGGTCGGCGCTCTCCAAGTCTCCAGAGGGGTCGGCGCTCTCCAAGTCTCCAGAGGGGTCAGCGCTCTCCACGTCTCCAGAGGGGTCGGCGCTCTCTACGTCTCCAGAGGGGTCAGCGCTCTCCAAGTCTCCAGAGGGGTCAGCGCTCTCCACTACCATTGAGGATTCGCCTCCATGGTCCTCCATGTCGTCTGCTGCAGAGCCACAGGCCTCTCTGTCGTCTGCTGCAGAGCCACAGGCCTCTCCGTCGTCTGCTGCAGAGCCACAGGCCTCTCCGTCGTCTGCTGCAGAGCCACAGGCCTCTCCGTCGTCTGCTGCAGAGC
>NW_023629155.1:0-2006 GCF_014905685.2 Nematolebias whitei | reverse complement strand
CGCCTTTTTTAGGAGGAGGCGGCGAGGCACGCCGTCCTTCCAGTTCTAGATAGAGGGGTTTAACCTTTACACCAGGAAACACTTCTATGGGCGTCTTAGCATGAGAACATGCCTCAAACACATTCACAGCACACTGTTTAATCTCATTGATGGATTTTTCTCTGAAATTTGCCATCATTTGTACTGATCGTTTAAAATCAGTGTGGAGATTTTTGCTGAAAACAAATTTAAAACCTTCTTCTTCCTTCATTCCGGTTTCATTTCTGTTACCAAAATAAGCTTGGAAGATTCTTTTGTAATAAACTTTTGGATGTTCATTCTTGCCCTGCGTGACCTTGTCAGCAGCTGGGAAACCAGCAGGTCCCGTGCAGGAGTCGTACTCTCTGATCAAAGCTTCACACAGAAGGTTGTAATCCCTTCTCGTTGCATCAGGTAGACGCTCGATGAAGGTGAACACCTCTCTGTCCGAAGTGAGCCTTATCAGACTGATCTTATCCTCAACCGTAGCATTAGGATAACCTCTCAATCTGAACGCAAGATCTCTGAGGTACGCTTTTGTTCCAGATGAACCCATCGGTCCAGGTACAAAGCGTTGTACATATTTTGAGATTTTTTGCAAATCATCCATTGAAGGAGACAGTATTGTAGAATGAACATATGCTGTATATATTCATAGATTAAACGGATTCTTTCATTTTTCTGGACTGTATAATGTACGTGCATTGAATAATTAAAAATGTGGACGTGAGACGTTAATTGTCTTTGACTCACCAACGACAGTGGGTCATTTATTAACAGAATCAAGTTTAACACATCACACATTTACATTAATTGGCAAAAATTGAAAATAACAACAGCTTATTTAGCAAGTTTTACGAGGAGTAAACAATACGGCGATTATTTTCTCACTTTGCAGCAGTACAACAGACATTAACCACACGGCGGTGGTTGAAAAACTTTGCTTCAGACATTTCTAAAAATATCTGGATTAATTTCTTAGCAGATAGAAGAGTTTAAAGATTGAAGTTTAGAGGGAGGGAGATGGTGTGTGTGTGAGTGAAAAGTGTTGGACAGAACAACACCCTCCATTCGACCCAGCTTTCCTCGGTACGCTCGGTAGTCAACTCGACTCATTACCTCTCTGACGATGAATCAGTGGAAGCGGAGCTCCAGTTACGCTACCGGTCCAGCGTCTCCGTAGGATGGCAGAGAACCGTCCGGAGTGGTGGCGGGACTTCGTCAACAACAGTTCACCTCACGAGTGGACTTCACATGAGTGGGGTCTGTCAGAGTTCCACTCAGAGGTGGAAGATGTCATAATCCCAATACTCGGAAGAGCTTTGAATCATGGTTGGACTTCTGTTCTCCCAAACGACTGGAGTTGCAAACTCTCCACCCGACTCCAACTGGAGGTGGAACTTCTTGCAGAACTCTCCATCTACTCCAACTTCAACTCTCGACTCCAACTGGGTTGAACTAGGAAGTACCAACATTAAAAGAGCTCTATTTCCGGTTCATTTGGGAGTTTCTGATTGGTCGATGGACCAAAACAGAGGTGTGTTTTGTGATGTAAGGTGTTATGAAAAGTCAAGGAAAAAGATTAAGATTGTTTAAGAACAGACAGAAGATTGTTATGAAGAACTCAGACTTCGTGGAGTCACTTCTCTAGTATCTTGCTGTAAAAGTTAAACATGACATTTCTTTTTCAGTAAACTTGCAGTTGACCGAAACTTGAACTTTGACCAACTTACACCACTTGCTCATTTCAAACAGACGATCAAGAAATTGAATCATTACTCTGTAACATATTCCCACTTGATTTCACTTTGAATGAGGATTAAAAATCGTTATTACTGTTTCACAGTTGATTTAAAAATGAGTAGTTCACTTCAACATTTAAACATTGTTTGAACTAACACAATTTAATTATCAAACATTTGTAAAATAGTAATGATAATTGAAAGTAGTCTTCTTTCACTTGATTAATTTAAGAAAGAAAGTCTCAG
>NW_023629154.1:0-2006 GCF_014905685.2 Nematolebias whitei | reverse complement strand
AAAAAAAACATCCAGAGGACCTGACTTAACTTTGTTGGATTTTTTTACCTGGACTGTTGAGCATGAACTTTTATGTTTTGAACCAGTTTGGCCATGGCTGCCTCAGACAAGTCAGCAGGGGAGAGGGTGGACTCCAGAACCCATCTGAGCACCATCATACTGGTTGACACACCATGTAAGGTGCAATTTATCAGACAACAACAACAACAAAAACATCCAGAGGACTTGACTTAACTTTGTTGGATTTTTTTTTACCTGGACTACTGAGCATGAACTTTGATGGTTTATGATGTAAAGGCTCAAAATGACATTGGCACGAACAATTAATGCATTTTTTTGGATTGAAGTTGTTTTAAGACGGCAGCTGTCCACTTTTCTTCTTGTCTCAACTCAGACTAACTGTTACTTTGTCAGTCTAGTCACAATAAAACTGTTTCAAAGAGCTATCTATAACAGGTAAGATATTTATTGTACATAACTTTTCACAGAATCACATAGGCAAAGGTGGATGTGAAAACAAAGAACTCGTATCATTCAGATTTTGAAGGTTACAGCTGTAGCTGTGGTCTTACCTCTGAGAGTAAAATGCTGATGTTTCTCTCTGTCCAGGTGGGAGGTGGTGGTGATGAGGCCCGTGTATGGGTTGATGCTGAAGAGCTCATAGCCCAGACCCGGCAGCAGACTGTACCACACCACAGCGTTCTCCTCTGGAGGATAGATGTATATTTGACATTACATTTCAGCAACATTATTCTGTTTATTCTAGAAATTTATCCAACAATAAAGATGCTTGACATGTTTTCTTACCAGCTAGAGCAAACATCTACTCATCATGTTATCTCATTTACGTATTTATACTTATGTATTTAAGAAATTTGCAGTAATATAAACATAGGTATGGAATGAATAATTTATAAAACAATTGATTTTAATTTATATTTTTAATGTTTAATAAGCAACCTTTCTTGCAAGCCTTTGTCTGGATGTTTAAATGGAAACAGGACCATAAAAAATGCAATATGTCACGGTTTGCCTTTAAAGTTTGTCTAAACTTTTTATAGTTTTTCTATTGTTGGCCATATATCAAGTAACAGACATCAGTTCACTTCACAAACTGCGATGGTGAAGTTTAATGTTTCCCAGAAGCTGTACTTCAGTGAGGCATGTTTTAAATCATCTCTGATCTCTGCACAGAAAGAGCAAAGTGTGACTGTGATTACCGGCAGCAGTAAATGACTGAATGCTCGAAAAGCTCCACGTGTTTGATTCCGCAACAACAGCCAGGTTTGATGCAGGGAAATCAGCACAGCCTCTTTAAAAATCAAACTAGCATTCTTTAAATGAATCCACATTGCTCACTGTACTGCTCGACAGAGTTTTACACAAAAATCTTGTGTGATCAGTTAGTGCTAAACGTCTACACCAAATGTTAGCACAATATTTATAAAAATGGCTACGCACTAGCCATTTTTGCTTTACTAAGTGCAATTAGCTGTGGGTTACAAAGTCATCATTTAGCATTCAGAGTATGTGATGGGGATGACTCTCAGCTACCATCGTGCCAAGTTTGAACTCAGTGTCTGAAAAAAATGGCTGGGTTATAACCACTTTTATGTTTTTAAGGCTGATTTGATTAGCGATGGCGGCCATCTTAAATCAGATTGATTCCAAGAGTAAATCTGGTGAATATGTACATCAATATTAGTTTCTGAAAGTTTCGTTAAAATCCATTGCAATTGTTCATGAGATCCAGCTGAACGTTTTTTGGGGGTTTTTTTAGACGATGTGTCCTTCATCCAAAGGACTTCATCAGTCCGAGGAGCCACATAAAAACCAGTCCCACAAGCAGTGCACCCACATAGTGGACCAACCAGTTTGCTGGTGATAAGATGATGTCTGGGGCCCACCCTCTCCCCCGCCGACTCCTGTGAGGCAACCATAGCCAACGCGGTTCAAAACATCAAAGTTCATGCTCAATAATCCAGGTAAAAAAATCCAACAAAGTC
>NW_023629153.1:0-2006 GCF_014905685.2 Nematolebias whitei | reverse complement strand
TATATATATGTGTATGTATATATGTGTATATAAATTTCTCACTCAACTTGCCAGGATCTGTCACTCTGTGCTGCCTCAGGACGAGCATAAGATAAATAAATAAAATAAACCTTCCTCTGTTCTTCACCACCATGTATCTCTTACCCACTTGAATATTTTGCACCAAAAACATTAAGGTTTAGTTTTATTCCCTGTTCAATTCCAGTTCAGAAAAACACTCATCTCCAAATCTACAAACATTCACTGTTCAAATCTCTCAGCGATGGGACGGTGGTGTTCTGCTTGATGTTGTTAAAATAGTCACAAATGGAAATTTTAAGATTTTTTTATTTCTTTAAACAATGACCTCACATTATAATTTTGCATGTTTTCCTTCTGCTCTAAATACTCATAACTTCAAGATAAAGTTCTTTAATTGTAATGTTTTGTTGTAATTTTTTGTCTAGTTCCTAATACTGGCTTTGAGAGGGAGATGGCCTGCAGGACGTGGGGTCAGTACAACTTTGAGACGTTTGATGGGCTCTACTTCTACTTCCCTGGTCGATGCACGTACACTTTACTGAGGGACTGTGAGGAAAGCACCCAGGCCAGCATCTTAGTCCAGGTTGGTTGTAAATCCTGTTGACTGAGTCTGCATGAGGGGTTTTGGTTTGATGCCTGCTTTCAGTTTGGATGGACTTGGTTCTGGAAGGTTCAGTCTCAGTCTGAGGAAAAGATTAGTTTTAGATTCAGTTACCTTTAAATACTTAAATGGATTTCTTTCCCTGGAACCTGCACCAGACTCAGGAGGTCCTGGATCTTTTCAGAAGTAAACTTTGTGCAAGTTTATTTTAACCTCTACAGTGTCTGAGGACATATTTTACTAACAGAAAGACAAAAACATGATGACCTTTTTTGCGTGTGGTCGTGTTTGATAATTATCCCTCTCTGACCAGTGCAGCAGTTTTTAAAAGCCTTTGAGCGTTTAATCGTGTTAATTTGATAAAAAAAAACTTTTTCATGTTTTGGATCTTAATGTTTGCAGGTTCACAATGACCCAAGCTGCAGCTCTGACCCTTACACCTGCCGGCGATCCGTCAGCCTCTTCCTGCCGTGGGAGGGCGAGATACGACTGCACACCACCAATGTTACCTTCAAAGGTCAAAGGTCAGCAGTTTCTTTCTTTTACATGGCTACAAATGAGTAGATGGTTCCATATCACGAGGGGTCGTGTTCTCTGTGTTTAGTTTGCGGCTGCCTCATCACATCCATGACCTGCACCTGGAGCAGATCTCCCAGTATGTAGTGGTGACGCAGCAGCAGGGCTTCACGCTGGCCTGGGAAGGACGCAGCGGCTCCGTTTACATCAAGCTCAGCCCGGAGTTTGTGGGCAGAACCTGCGGCCTGTGTGGCAACTTCAACGCTGACGTCCAGGACGACCTGAAGACGAGCTATGGTGAGATCTATCTTTCTGATACATAACAAGAAACCAGTGGTAAAAACTGGATCTGGTTACTGCCTGCTGGTAGGTCATGGGGCTAAGCATCTCTGTAGACCCTACAACCTTACCTCCCCCCCTCCCCACTCCCCAACACACACACGCAATTTAACCCTAAAAATCACCATCACCTGTCTGCACAAACATTGGTAATACCTGCACGTTACCACAAAATAACCATTTCAAGGCTTCTGTCAATCTGACAAATAAAAACACAGTTTAAAGTTATTTTGTACTGTACAAAGGACTACTTGTGATATAATTTAAAAAGTATCACCCCTTTGAATTCAACGGTTATTAAAAAGGCAAAACCACCCTTTCAGTGTTAAACCTTAGGGGTTTTATCACATTTTCACCAGTAATTAGTCATATTATGAGGGTTGTAGAAGATGCAGTCTAAATGCTCAATGAGCTTTCTGAAATTGGCACAAGCAGCTAAAACTGATCTAAGAAGGTTGAGTCAGGTCCTCTGGACCTGACTCAACCTTATGCATATATAACCCGTCCAGAGGATTTTATTTTATTTTAC
>NW_023629152.1:0-2007 GCF_014905685.2 Nematolebias whitei | reverse complement strand
GAGTTTTGACCTTAGACTGGGTTTCGACGTAGGCTTAGTCCACTACAGTCCCCCCTTTGGAAATCATCACCTGTCCATGGAGATGAATTCCAACTATGGACTTACGTCGTCGATTGTCCTTGAAGCTTGATGTAATCCAGCAAAGAAACAAGAGTCAAGAGTAATCCAGCAAGGAAAACAAAAGTCAAGGTAATCCAGCAAGGAAAACAAAAGTCAAGGTAATCCCACAATGTTCTTGGTAATTCCATTGTGTTGATTATAATCCCATATCGTCTCGATAATTCCATTGTAGCAATGCTTTAACCCCTTGGAAACAGAGTCTGTAATCCACTGGAAAAAGTCATATAATCCACAATGGTAAATCCACAACGATTGGAAGTGTTGATTAATCAGCATACAGAGGGGTACCCTTGGATTGAACTGAAGAAGCGGCCACTGGATGAAGAGTGGAGACCAACATCAGGATTGCAGGTCGCCTCCAGCGAAGGTTGTCTCCAGCGACGTCCAGCCCGTGCCGTTCTGGTTCAATGTGTCATGCAATTATGTGGTTTAAAGTGGGCTTATGAAGGGGATTTTACATAAGGCCTTAAACTATATGCACCTGGTGTGTAAGCTATTATGGTTGGGAACAGCTACGACTACCAGTTAAGGGGTGGAGCATGCTGAAAAGGGGTAACTACAGGGGTTTAAGCCTATAGAAAAGGGTTCCAAACTACTTTTCCATTTCTAACTTGGGTTAAGTTAGCTTTACATGGCAAAATATAGTTTGGTTCAAATGTCTGTTGTCTTTTAGACGAACGACTTGAGATTGGGTGTTTGGTTTTCCCATAAATGGTTTGGAAGTCTATGGCGAGACTTATCAAAAAGAATTAGCTATCCCCCCCGAATAGAATTGTTCGAGTAGGTTCGGCTTAAGCGATGTGAGATCAATGTAGATTATGGTACTTAAGGTAACAATAATATACATTGACTCCGCAAGGATTGCAATTTACTGAATGAACTGCATGTTGGCATGGTCAAAGGCTTCTTAGTCTCTAACTTAACTTACACACAAGATACATTCTTACCTCAGAAACAACCAAAATCAACTAAACAACGTTTCAACACCGACAAGAGTAGTGACTAAGCATCTAGAAACATCGTTTCACTGCTCCTCCTCACCCTGGTTGTCAGTTTCAGTCACGTTGTCCCGTGTGAGTGGCTTCTTTACGGACCCGCTTACGCGAGGCATAATCATATCGAGGTGCGCTGCATGGCGATCCACGTCGACTCGGAGTGACGTTTGGCCCCGGGACAGGGATGCGAGTATCCCACACAATACGAGGGTTATCGTCATTAGCAGGGCTATGATTAATGTGTCCGCGCTCGACCACGCATAGTTAATTGGTTGGATCGGGTTCTTAGTTGTGGACCTGAGGGACTTGAGAACTTGGTTTATTGGTTCCACGTCGACGACTTGGGTGCCTTCAAAACGGATCCTTCCCAGAGTCTCTGGATCTATGTCTATAGACATATTTCTCAGGTACTCTGAGTCATCCAGAGTCGTGTCCCATCGTTCCGGATCGAGGTGATAGAGCGTCAAATCACCAATGTGTATGGTTGTTCCCTGGGGAACACTGATCCACATCGTTTTGTCCGGTAACGCCAAAGGTCTATTTGCCCCGGGTTGATCGTAGGCTATGATCGCCTGTCTTTGAGGAGCGTTCACTAGCCAACGAGAGCCAATTATTTCCGCTTTTGCATCTTTAGCCAGGTGTCGAGGCGTTACGGTCGTTGAGCACTTCGAATTTTCCGGAATAGGTGTTAATCCGCATATGCCCGCGGTTTTATTCCACATAAACGGTTTGCTCGGGCACAGATAGTGTATCTCCCGAGTGAGAACACACATCTGCAGGTTTGGAGCTAGGTAAACTGAGGGGTTGTCGTCGTGGTACGCAACCATCCTTGGTGTGTCAATTTGAACATGGTTTTCGCCGTGCCAATTGCCAACATTTACGACGTCCCTGA
>NW_023629151.1:0-2007 GCF_014905685.2 Nematolebias whitei | reverse complement strand
ACAGGTACCAATTAAAGGGTGGGTCATGCTGAAAAATTATATATAGGGATTCATACCTATAGAAGGGCATTCCAAACTATTCTTCCATTCCTAACTTGGTTTAAGTTAGATTTACATGGCAAAATATAGTTGGATTCAATTGTCTTTTGTCCCTTTAGAAGAACGACTTACAGTTTGGTTTTTGGTTTCCCCCTAAATGTTTTTGGAGTCTATGGCGAGACTCAATTTAAGGATTAGCTAGACACCCCCCCCCCCCCCCCCCCAATAGGATTGTTCGAGTAGGTTCAGCTTGACGGTCGTGAGACCAATGTAGTTTATGGTACTTAAGGTAGCATTAATCTACATTGACTCCTCAAAGGTTGAAGTTTGTAGAGGAACATATATCTGTGATATATTCATAAATTAAACGGATTCATTCATTTTTCTGGACTGAATAATATCGTGCATTGAAATTAAATGTGACGTGAGACGTTAATTTTCTTTGACCCATCAAATGAATGCGGTCATTTATTAATAGAATCAAAGTTTAACATCACACATTTACATTAATTTGACAAATTGATTTCAACAACAGCTTAATTAATTAGCTCTACGTCAGACACCATACGGCCATGGTATCTGGGTTCAAGCTCTACAACAGACATTTCTGAAAATATCTGGATTAATTACTGGCAAGATAGAAGAGTTTAAAGATGGGGAATGAAGGAGTTAAGTGGAAAGAAAATGTGTGTGAGGGAAAATGTGTCGGTATAAGAAGGCACTCTCCATTCGAACCCAGTTTCATCTCGGTACGCTTCAGTAGGAAATCGACTCGTTACCTCTCTGAAGATGAATCAGCTTGTACGGAGTCCCATTTAACGCTACCATTTCCAGCGTCTCCGTAGGATGGTTGGGAAACGTCTGGAGTAGTGACGGTACTTTGTTCGACACACGTTCACTTCCCGGGTGGGCTCACATGAGTTGTGAGTCCGTCAGAGTTCCACTCAGATGTGGAAGATTGCATAATTCCCACAAGACTCGGAAGAACTTCGGATCATGTCTGGAACCTCCTGTTCTCTCCAGCACTTTTTCTGTTCGGTTCTGCTCCCCGAACTGAACTGCTCTCCCACCACACTCTACTGGTTGGAACTAGGAAGTGTCGACATTTAAAGAGTTCTGTTTCCGGTTCATTTGGGAAGTCTTGATTGGCTGAAATAGCTAATCAGGGGTGTGTTTTTGTGACGTAAGAGGTCACTAGAAGTCAGAAAAACAGAAAAATGTTTTGGAACAGACTGAAAATGTTTTTGAGACAGTCAAGAGAAATGTTTAGGCGAGTTGGGAGGAAACAGGTGCCAGCTTCTCTATTTATGTCTGAGAGGATTTAAAAACATGACAGTTCGTTCCAACAAACTTGTTTGCGTTTGTCTCTGACGTTTGACCGACATCACAACTTGCTCATTTCAGACAGAAGATCAAGAAAATGAATAATTACTCTGTAACACATTCTAACTTGATTTCTACTTTGAATGAGGATTAAAAATTCATTAATACTGTTTCACAGTTGATTTAAAATGAGTAGTTCACTTCAACATTTAAAAATGGTTTGAACTAAACACACTTTGATTATCTTGAAAATAGTAATGATAATAAAAAGAGAGTGTTCTTTCAATTGATCAGTGCAGGAAACACTTAGAAAGTCTCTGGATGAACTTAATTTTGTGTTTCTGGACTCAAATCAATGAAATAACAGTTCTTGTCCCAGAAAGGCCCTCAGGGCCAGATTTGACCTGAGGCTTAGTTCACTACAAGTTTAACAAATGAACTGCATGTTGGCATAGTTAAAGTCCTCATAGTCTCTAACTAAAGTACACACAAAATTCATTCCTGCTGGGGGTGTTCAGAAACATTACCAAAACCAAATAAACAATGTCTCAACATCAACAAAAGTAGTGATTAAGCAACCAGAAAACGTTTCAACCTTGACAAAAGTAGTGATTAAGCAACTAGAAAACAACGTTTCACTGCGAC
>NW_023629150.1:428-2008 GCF_014905685.2 Nematolebias whitei | reverse complement strand
TGGATGGATGGATGGATGATGGATGGATGGATGGATGGATGGATATTACACAATCAAACAGCAATATAACAGTTAAAATGTTCTCATAAACTCTGCTCAGGAATGAAACCAGGATATTTAGGTTCTCAATACAAATAGTTTCTCTGAGGTCAGATTAACTCTGAGTTTCCAGAACTGCAACTTCAGGCAGTCAGTCTCAAGGCAAAGCATTACAAAGACACAAAACTGATTTGGAATTGGTCTTTTCGTCACAACACCCAGTAGAGTTTTTAAAGTGCCAGTTCCTCTGTGTCTGTACATCAAGCTGTGTATTGTGCGTAGAAGGCTGGACGCTTCACCATGTAAAACTGAAAAAGAAAATTAACAGTACATGTGATGGAAGTAGTTTTAGTTTTAAAGTCCGCACATGATTTTTAATATCCTAGCATGACCTAAAAAGTCAGTCACAGCTGAAGTGAACTTTTAGAAATCTATACACTTTACTGAACTACACTTTAAATATTCATAAATTTAACTCCTTATTATTATCTGCAAAGAAGTAGTAGTACTATTGATGACTGAGACAGACATACAATTTTTACTTTTATATGATTTATTCAGGATTTATAACCTTAATAATAAATACTCAAGTTTAGCTTGGTTTCTACAAAAAGGCTACAGACATTATTTCAATGTTATCAAATTAATTCTGGTAAAAAATTTAAAAAAGAGAGAAAAAAACGTTGTCCTAGTTTCTTACTTTTAATGTTTTTTCTGTAAGAACATTGTTTTTAAATTCACTTTTAGCCTGTTTGTTTTAGCCCATTTTTTATTCAAATGTCTTTAAAAGTCAATATCTTATGTGTGCACTGCATCCAAAGTTCTGTAATGTGTTTGTTTTTCAAATTTGCATATATTTTATTACTTTACAGCTATCTACCCTATATAATAGGGTTCATTAGTTACATAAAGTTGTAAATGTTACATTATATCCTCTCCAGCAGTTTCAGCTGCACTTGATTTAAGTATGGGAAAAATCCATCCTACTTTAATGGTGAGCGAACGACCGCCTCTTAATTGGTGGGATTTAAAATATTTAACACTGTGTTTGTTTAGTTTTATATCTTTAAATCAGAAAAGTGGGAACATAATAGATTTATGATGTGTTCATAAATAAAAAGAAAAATATCTCATTTTATGATAAGTTTAGAAAAGCACACAGGAAAGTAGCAAGCTAAAATCTTACAAGAAGTCATCCAAGTACTCCCCAGTGCAGTCTTGTCATATTCTTTTAATGTGGGTGCTTTAAATATTAAAGCTTTTGTGGATAGTAGTTTGCATTTCTCCAAGTTAGGACAACACTTTACATAACCTACATCCCCTCAGTGGTATGACATAATCCAAATACATCCCAGCTCTAGTTTGGAGGAAACAGTGTTCATTCTTTCTTTGTCTTTAGTCAAAGGAATTCATGTGTTGGAAGCTTCTGTCCAACATTTCTTTTTAATCAGCATTCCATTTAAACAGCTGTTGTCATCATTTTCAATGAAAAGAAGATGGATGGATGGATGGATGGATGGATGGATGGATGGATGGATGGA
>NW_023629150.1:0-328 GCF_014905685.2 Nematolebias whitei | reverse complement strand
GGATGGATGGATGGATGGATGGATGGATGGATGGATGGATGGATGGTTGGATGGACAGATGGACATATGGATGGATGGATGGATGGACAGGCAGATGGATGGATGAATAGATGGACAGATGGATTGACAGATGGACGGATGGATGGATGATGACTAGATGGGCAGATGGATAGATGGACAGATGGACAGATGGATGGATGGATGGACAGATGGATAGACAGACAGACAGATGGATGGATGATGAATGGACAGTTGGATGGATGGATGGATGGATGGATGGATGGATGGATGGATGGATGGATGGATGGATGGATGGATGGATGGATGG
>NW_023629149.1:0-2009 GCF_014905685.2 Nematolebias whitei | reverse complement strand
GTGTGTGAGTGTGTGTGTGAGTGTGTGAGTGTGTGTGAGTGTGTGTGTGTGCGTGTGTGTGAGTGTGTGTGAGTGTGTGTGTGTGAGTGTGTGTGAGTGTGAGTGTGTGTGTGAGTGTGAGTGTGTGTGTGAGTGTGTGTGAGTGTGTGTGAGTGTGTGAGTGTGTGTGAGTGTGTGTAAGTGTGTGTAAGTGTGTGTGCGTGTGTGTGTTGTAAATGAGCAGCTTGCAGAGTAATCTCTCTCCGATCCTTTCAGCCGTCAGTTTTCATACTGAAGATCTCAAATTATTCCACATTAAGACGTTTTACAATTATGTGTGTCACTCAGAGTCATCCTGTCAGCACTAATAGATTAATGTATTAACTGTGGATTTGTCAACCTGGATTGATTGTTGTGATTTAAAGAACACGCAAAACTATTTCAAGGTGCAGTTTGTCAAGTTTGTACTCACTGGGATCGTTTGGATCTTCCAGCGTTCGAGTCTTTGAAAAGGTTTTGAACAATTCCAACAAACTTCAGGCAGGTGCTCTGGATGGTCTTTCTTGTTGTAGAAACTTTTATCATCCTTCATCCAAAGGGCTTCATCAGTCCGGGGAGCCACAACAAACTCAGCTATGTTGGGCGGCCTCAGAGGAGTCGACGGGGGAGAGGGGGTCTCCAGAAACCATCTTATTCCCATCAAACTGGTTGGCCCATTATGCGTGTGCCGCTTGTGGGACTGAGTTTTTTTTTTTTGTGGCTCCTGTGACTGATGAAGTCCTTTAGATGAAGTACGAAACGTTTCAACAACAAGAAACCGTCCAGAGGACCCGACTTCACTTTGTTGGATTTTATTTTATCAAGTATGAACTTTGATGTTATGAACAAGTCACATCTTCCCTGCTACAGCGTTTTGTTCGACTGTTCAAAGAAAAGTTTTGTTAGAACCAAAACGATGAGCTAAAGGCTAGTCCAAGCTGCTGTTAACTTAAAAACACTCCAATCTAAATAAATGTTTGCTAATATTTTATAAACGGTAAAAACTTTAAATTACAGTTATTTACATAGAACAATAAACAGCAGCAGCTAGCTGTAGCACTTCCTGAGAAGTCTGTTACGTAAAGGGCTCAAAAACTTGTTTAGTCCCACAAAGCTAATGAGTTATTTAAATCACAAACGCAGAAAATTCTACAAAAGTAACTAATTGGTGCAAAAAGTCAAAGAGAAATAATCAGACTTCATAAAACTGGATAGTTCGTTAGCCCACAAGGCCAGTAAATTTCAGAAATCTTGCTAATTAGCCTAATAACGCATTTGATTCAACAACACTGGGTAGCTAGATGATCCAAACATCTTATTCCACAAAGCTAGCTACTTAGCAAAATAAAAATAAATAAACTGTGCAAAGCTAGCTAGCTAATTAAGCTCCAAACGTAGTTCATTTGAGAACACTGGAGAGTTAGGTGATCCAGAAAAGCTAATTCCATTAATCTAGCTAAATACTTCAACCCGAAATTCAGTAAATGCTACAATGCTAGCTGGTTATCTGAAAAACTCATTACAAAAATAATCAGACTCCAGAAGATGGCCAATTAGCTAGCATAAAATTCCAGCAAATTTCACAAATCTAGCTAGTTAGCCAAAAAAAAACTAAATCACTAAGTCAATAAATGCTTCAAAAAACTGGTCATGACTCGCATCAGAACAACAATCGACATCAACGAGGACCCTCATCAGTACTCATACCACGAGAACCGAGCAACAGAGGACGCCATCTCCTCTGTGGTCCACACTGCTCTCACCCACCTGGAGCAGAAGGACTCTTAGTCCGTATGCTCTTTGTGGACTTCATGTCTGTCTTCAACACCATGATCCCCCAAACCCTGATGGACAAACTATTCACACTAGGACTAAGCCCCTCCATTTGCAACTGGGTCCTGGACTTCTTAACAAACAGACCACAGTTAGTGAGGATCCACAACTTCTCCTCCTCCACCATAACCCTCAGCACTGGCTCTCCTCAGGGATGT
>NW_023629148.1:0-2009 GCF_014905685.2 Nematolebias whitei | reverse complement strand
AGAGGTTAGAGAGGTGGGCTTGTGATCCGAAGATCGCCGGTTCACGCCCCGGCCCCGACAACATCAAAATTGTGGGTGGGGTAGGTGAAACACCCACACTTGCCCCCACCCTCATTCGCCCCACTCTGGGCCCATGAGCAAGGCCCTTAACCCCCACCATGTGCTCCCTAAACAGGTCTCTCTTGAAAATGAGTTCTCGTGGCTCAATGAGACTAACCTGTATAAATAAAGGCTAAATGAAAAAAAATGAAAATAAAAAGGTACAAAAGGTAAAAAAAAGTCTAAAAAGATACAAAACAATCTATTTACAGGTTATATTGATAAATTCACATTAAGTTTATATAACTGGCCACCCCATTCATTTGAAGAAACTGTTGTTTATAACAATGTTCAGTCAGCTCATCTGGATGGTTTCTTTTTATGCTGAGACATTTCGTCCATCATCCGAAGGACTTCTTCAATCCTGTACTGGATTATTGAGTATAAACTTAGGTGTTTTTAACCATTTTGGCATGGCTGCCCGAGACTGGGGAGTGGGAAGCAGAAACTATTTTATCACCAGCAAACTTTTTCTCCTTGCTATGGTTAGAGTAGTTGTCCTCCAATGCAAAAGTTGGGGGTTCAAATCCACCAGCAGTCAAATGCTGAAGTGTCCCTGGGCAAGTCACTGAACCCCTCTTTGCTTCCGATGTGTGGCCCATCAGTGTATGAATGTGATAAAGCACTAATTAGTCTCTTTAGAATGATTTGTTCAATTAGCTTTGTATAGACCTAGTAGAGTGCTGTATGAATGGGTAAATGAGGCACAGATTTTAGTGTAAAGAATTTTGAGTGTCTTGATAAGATAAAAAGGCGCTGTATAAGTACAGTCCATCCATCCATCCATTATCTTTTACCCACTTTTTCCGTTTTGGGTCACGGGGTTCGCCGGTGCCCATGTCCAGCAATATAAGTACAGTCCATTTACCATTTATCATTCAAAAATAGGGCCATTAGTTTCTTCCAGGATCTTCCAAATTATCATCTTCGGAAGTGATTTTATTATGTTGTTGTTTGTGACTATCAAAGTCACTTTATTGTCAAAAGCTGCAATATGTGCAGGACATACACAGGATTGAAATTACATTTCTCTCAGACCCCGGTGCAACAATAACCATTAAACATTAAAACATTTATTAAACATAAGCATAAAATGAAATAATAAAAGCATGATACCGTCTTAAATTGTACTATACGGTATAAAAATATTTTAAAAAGTATATCTATAAAATAAAATGAAATGAAGGTCCTGACAGTGATATTTGTAGTGAGTGGCAAAGCAGCATATGAAGTGAATGTACACGGTGTATGTATGAAGTCCTTGATATTGGTGTAGGTAAAGTGACATATGCAATAAGACTAGTAAAAAAAATATATTTGTATATCAGCGGTAGTGTAGACTATGTTTCTGTTAGGAAGATATCTCAACAACCTAAAAAAGGACAGTACTTGTTTTTACTTATGCTCAATAATCCAGGTACAAATCCAACAAGGTTCAGTCAGGTCATCTGGATGGTTTCTTTTTTTGCTGAGACATTTCTTTGTTCATCCGAAGGACTTCTTCAGTTTGAGGAGCCACAAACAAACTGTAGTCCCACAAGCTCCACACTCCCACTCAACCACAGCCGCCCAAACAATATGTATCAATTCAAATGAAGTAGAACGAGAATAAGTAGTACATTTAGTCATTTTTCTTTCATTGAACATCTCTGTGGTTCATAAGTTTAACATTTAATAAAGGTTGTGAAAAACATCCTATGAGGAGGTGACTCAACAAATTAATTTATGCAGTGTTATTTTTTCTGTTAAAAAAAGAAAAAGCGCAATATGTGAGAATGTTTTTTAATAAATACCAGAGTACCTACTTCTGCATATTATTTCATTTGTAAATGAAAAGAATAAATAGATATAAGATATAACATGATCAAGGCTGTTCTTTTGTGATGTGAAAACATTGTCTTAATATGAAC
>NW_023629147.1:0-2009 GCF_014905685.2 Nematolebias whitei | reverse complement strand
TCGCTGACAGCAATAGGGTGTATCTTAGTGTCTGAAATGTTGGTCAGTAATGAGTTGCTGATTATAAAATAATCCAAACGAGAGTAAGAGTGATGCACATGTGAAAAGAAAGAATACTCTTTACTATTAGGGTGAAGAGACCGCCATGCATCGCAGAGTCCATAATCACTCATGTACTGTTTAACTACATTTATGGATTGCCAACTGCGTTGAGCTCCTACTGCATTCAGCCTGTCTATTTTGTTATCTAAACCAAAGTTAAGATCACCTCCCAGTACCAGTGAGCAATCCATGTGATTTGATAGAGTAGAGAAGAGATCATGAAAAAAGCGGCATCGTCCACATTTGGCCCATATAAGCTAACAATACAATATTTTTGACTGAGTATGGATAATTTTAATATTATATATCTACCTTGCGGGTCCATAACTGTGTCTAATATTGTGAAGTTCACATTTTTATGTATTAATATTGCTACTCCTCTCTGTCTTGAGTTATAGCAGGCTGAAAATACATCAGGAAACTCAGGAGATTTTAGCTCATCCAGTTGACGGTAATTTATGAATTTCTTGGAGTAATACAACATCTGCCTTTAATCTTTTAATCTGGCTAAAGATTCTATTTTTTTATGTTGGCTACCAGCTCCATTAATATTCCATGTGACAAACCTTAAGATGCCCATATTTGTGCTTGTGAAAATATAATTAAACCACACCCATTATCACAAATATCAAAAATAGTAAAACACCCAGACAATAACATAATCCTTAATGATTGATTATTTATGATTTATAGATAAACTAAGTGCTGTTTTTGAAGGTAAATCATGGATGTATTCCTTTATGAGGTATTTGTATGTATGTATATGGATATATATAAGCCTTTGTGCCTGTGTGCTAATAATTGTTGAGTCAGAAAAATAGAGACAAAAAAAAGAAAGTGAAATGATAATAAACACGTAAAGATCAGAGTCAGAGTCAGAGTCAGAGTTTCTTTATTGTCATTCGCACCTCATGTGGTACATGTGGTGGAGCGAAATTATGTACACAGGGTCCCAGTTACATCCAACAATAAAATGTATAAGAAAAACAGTAATTGAAAACAGTAATTAAAAAACAGTAAAGATAAAAGAAGAAAAAATAAAAAAAGAACCTCCTTACCATATTAAGTGTCATGCCACCGTGTACCACCACCATCTGTGTAACCCACCAACTGAGCTGTGCTGAACAATTACATATATATCTGGTAAGTAATATGAATATATATGCTTGCTAATACATTTTAAGTAACATTAGCAACTGAAAATCATACTTACCTTATTTATATTACTAATAGAGCCAGGGAGTAACCTCTGGATCTCTAAACAGCTGACCATTGATGTAAAGTTTGTCTACAGCTACAGCAGCTCTTCTGCCCTCGTTTATATTTTTCTTCCTAATCGGGAACAGGACGCGCCTTCTACTCAGAATTTCTGCAGGGAATTGGTCGTTCATGCTGAAGTTCGTGTCACGCAGTTTCCTACCTCGGCTTTTAACTTGCTATTTTTGTTTATAATGCTCAAACTTAGCTACAATCGGCCGCGGCCGATTGTTTCCAGGCTTCTTACCTCCGAGGCGGTGGACTCGGTGAAAAGTGATGGAATTAACCGCGTCACTCTGCAACTTCAGCCGGTTCTGGAAGAAGTCACGGACGGAGGCCTCAGGGTCCTCGTCCGCACGCTCCGGTATTCCCGAGAAGACGAGGTTATCCCGCATGCTCCGGGCTTGGATATCCAGGATCGATTCTTTTATTTTTTTATTATCCCCGGATAGCAGCGTCATCTCCTTGGTGAGTTGTTTTACTGTTCCTCTAAGCTCCTGATTTTCACTAGCAAGTAATGCTACCTGCTGTTGACTGAATTCCAAAGACTCCCTGAGGCCTTGAAACTCTTTATGTAGCATCTCTACTAACGCTAGTCGGGCATCTAAGCTAGTTAGCTTTTGGTCAATTGACTCCAATATCTCCTTTAA
>NW_023629146.1:0-2009 GCF_014905685.2 Nematolebias whitei | reverse complement strand
ATATATATATATATATATATATATATATATATATATATAGAGAGAGAGAGAGAGAGAGAGAGAGAGAGAGAGAGAGAGAGCCCTGTGATGGACTTGCAACCTGTCCAGGGTGTACCCGGCCCCTCGCACAGTGATTGCCGGACATGAGCACCGGCAACCCCCATGACCCATAATGGAATAAGCGGGTAAAAGATAATGGATGGATGGATGGATGTATATACATATATTTATATGTACATATAATGTATATGTATAGAAGAACTTCCTCAGAACATGGATGCAGGCACCTGCAACAATCCTGTATCAGTAATTTGATGAGTCTGGTGAAGAGGAGCAGGATGTTAAATCAGCAACAACTCTAGTTCTGTCCAGCTTGAGGAAATACCAAAATATGACATTTAAACAGTTCAGAGCTATCTGGAAATAAGTTCAATTAAATTCAGTTTATTTATATAGCGCCAATTCACAACAAAGTCATCTCAGGTCACTGTACATAAACATTCACATACACAGAAAAGCCAATAAAGTTCTCTGTCTAAGGAAGTCAACAGACTCATTGAATCTTCACTTTTTCGCAGTCTTCCATCCTGAGCAAGCACAAGGCAACAGTGGAAAGGAAAAACTGCCTTTAATAATCCATCCATCCATCCATTATCTTTACCCGTTTATTCCATTTTTGGGTCACGAGGGTCGCTGGTGCCCATGTCCAGCAATCACTGTGCGAAGGGCGGGGTACACCCTGGACGGGTCGCAAGTCCATCACAGGGCCACATAGAGACAAACGAGACAAACAACCATTCACTCCCTCACTCACACCTAGGGACAATTTAGAGTTACCAATCAGCCTAACATGCATGTTTTTGGGCTGTGGGGGGAAACCGGAGTACCCGGAGAAAACCCACGCATGCACGGAGAGAACATGCAAACTCAACCCAGAAAGGCCCCTGGACCGGGGTTTGAACCAAGGACCTGCTCGCTGAGAGGCAGCAGCTCTACCAGTTGTGCCACCGTGCTGCTGCCTTTAATAATAGGAACCTTTAATCAAGCAGATTCACTTGGATCTGGACAACTGAAGTAAGGAATGCCTGGTCTTGGCCCTCTGTGGGGTTTCTCGGTGCCAGCTGTAGAGGTGTAATGATGTTGAGACATTGGTGATCATGTTGTTTTTCTGTCCTCTGGCCAGAAAGATGGTGTTTTGGGGGATTAAGATGATAAGTGTTTGTCACTGATAAACCCCACAACCGTGTGTCAGTACATTAATAAGAAAGATAAACAATTCTAACAAGCAGTACACCAACTTCCCTGTCACAGAGGGACATGAATAGTGGATGTTTGTGGTGTTCACGATGATTGTTTTTCTGGACTGGAATTTAACGAAGAATACAATTAAACTTTAAAGCCTTTGGTGCAAGACATTTAAGTGGTTAAGTTACGCTGTGTATTAGAACAGAGGTTTGGGGGGCTTGGCCAAACGCAGTGCAGAGGGGTGAAGGCAAGTGGAGGGAGCAATTTTATCCACCACCAGGTGCAATGGCGTAGCCAGGGGGTGGTCAATGGTGGCCTTGGTGACTTCATTTACTTTTATACTTTTTTTTTTCAACTGCTACTTTTCAGCGGCAACTCACACGAGGATTTGGCAATTGTTTTATACCGGTTGCTCTTCCTGACACAACCACAGACCACCGAGCTACCACAGCCCTCTGTGTGAAGCAGAGACCTGCCATCTAGGGCACCCGGGGGAGCAGATGGTGGGAGTTAAGTGTCTCACTCAAGGGCCCAGAGTGGGGCAAATGAGGGTGGAGGCAGATGTGGGTGCTTCACCTGTTCCACCTACATGTTCATATTACAGTTAGCAGGGGGATTTGAACCAGCAACCTTCTGTGACAGGTTCACTTCTCTAACCTCTACACCACCACTCCCTACATTTGAGCATCATAAAATGAAGTGTATGGGTTTCCTCAAATTAATGGCATGGTCGGTAAATAAATAAATTAATTAAATTAAATTTT
>NW_023629145.1:0-2010 GCF_014905685.2 Nematolebias whitei | reverse complement strand
CAAGTTACAGATCTGATAATTATTATAAATTTACAGATCTGATACTTCTGATCAAGTTACAGATCGAATACTTCTGATCAAGTTACAGATCTGATACTTCTGATCAAGTTATAGATCGGATATTTCTGATCAAGTTATAGATCCGATACTTCTGATCAAGTTACAGATTGTATACTTCTGATCAAGTTACAGATCTGACACTTCTGATCAAAAAACAGATCTGATACTTCTGATCAAGTTACAGATAGGATACTTCTGATCAAGTTACAGATTTGATAGTTCTAATCTAGGTACAGATGTGATATTTCTGATCAAGTTTTAGATCTGATACGTCTGATCGAGTTATAGATGTGATACTTCTGAACAAGTTACAGATCAGATATTTCTGATCAAGATGTATATCTGACAATTCTGATCAAGTTACAGATATGATACTCCTGATCAAGTTACAGATTGGATAGTTTGGATCAAATTATAGATCTTATACTTAAGATCAAGTTACAGATCGGATACTTTGGATCAAGTTATAGATCTGATACTTCTGATCAAGTTACAGATCTGATACTTTTGATCAAGTTACAGATCTGATACTTCTAATCAAGTTACAGATTGGATAGTTCGGATCAAGTTATAGATCTTTTTTACTTATGATCAAGTTACAGATTGGATACTTTGGATCAAGTGATAGATCTGATACTTCTGATCAAGTTACAGATCTGATACTTTTGATCAAGTTACAGATCTGATACTTCTGATCAAGTTATAGATCGGATACTTCTGATCAAGTTTCAGATCATATACTTCTGATCAAGTTTCAGATCAGATACTTCTGATCAAGTTACAGATCTGATACTTCTGATCAAGTTACAAATCTGATACTTTTTATCAAGTTACAGATCTGATACTTCTGATCAAGTTATAGATCTGATATTTCTGTTCAAGTTACAGATCTGATAATTATTATAAATTTACAGATCTGATACTTGTGATCGAGTTACAGATGTGATACTTCTGATCAAGTTACAGATCGGATACTACTGATCAAGTTACAGATCGGATACTTCTGATCGAGTAAAAGATCGGATACTACTGATCAAGTTACAGATTGGATTCTTCTGATCAAGTTACAGATCGGATACTTCTGATCAAGTTACAGATCAGATACTTCTGATCAAGTTACATATGTGATACTTCTGATCAAGTTATAGATCTGATGATTCTGATCAAATTACAGATCGGATACTTTTGATCAAGTTACAGATAGGATACTTCTGATCAAGTTACAGATTTGATAGTTCTAATCTAGGTACAGATGTGATATTTCTGATCAAGTTTTAGATCTTATACTTCTGATCGAGTTACAGATGTGATACTTCTGATCAAGTTACAGATCGGATATTTCTGATCAAGATGTATATCTGACAATTCTGATCAAGTTACAGATATGATACTCCTGATCAAGTTACAGATCGGATACTTTGGATCAAGTTACAGATCGGATACTTCTGATCAAGTTATAGATCTGATATTTCTGTTCAAGTTACAGATCTGATAATTATTATAAATTTACAGATCTGATACTTGTGATCGAGTTACAGATGTGATACTTCTGATCAAGGTACAGATCGCATACTTCTGATCAAGTTACAGATCTGATACTTCTGATCAAGTTACAGATCGGACAGTTTGGATCAAGTTATAGATCTTTTACTTATGATCAAGTTACAGATTAGATACTTCGGATCAAGTGATAGATCTGATACTTCTGATCAAGTTACAGACCTGATACTTTTGATCAAGTTATAGATCGGATACTTCTGATCAAGTTTCAGATCATATACTTCTGATCATGTTTCAGATCAGATACTTCTGATCAAGTTACAGATCTGATACTTCTGATCAAGTGACAAATTTGATACTTTTGATCAAGTTACAGATCTGATACTTCTGATCAAAATATAGTTCGGACACTTCTGATCAAGTTTCAGATCAGATACTTCTGATCAAGTT
>NW_023629144.1:1169-2010 GCF_014905685.2 Nematolebias whitei | reverse complement strand
CTCACAACGCTTAAGCCGAACCTACTCGAACAATTCTATTCGGGGGGATAGCTAATTCTTTTTGATAAGTCTCGCCATAGACTTCCAAAACATTTATGGGAAAACCAAACACCCAATCTCAAGTCGTTCGTCTAAAAGACAACAGACAATTACACCAAACTATATTTTACCATGTAAAGCTAACTTAAACCAAGTTAGAAATGGAAAAATAGTTTGGAACACTTTTCTATAGGCATAAACCCCTGTAGTTACCCCTTTTCAGCATTCTCCACCCCTTAACTGGTAGTTGTAGCTGTTCCCAACCATAATAGCTTACACACCAGATGCATATAGCTTAAGGCCTTATGTAAAATCCCCTTCATAAGCCCACCTTAAACCACATAATTGCATGACACATTGAACCAGAACGGCACAGGCTGGACGTCGCTGGAGACAACCTTCGCTGGAGGCGACCTGCAATCCTGACGTTGGTCTCAACTCTTCATCCAGTGGCCGCTTCTTCAGTTCAATCCAAGGGTACCCCTCTGTATGCTGATTAATCAACACTTCCAATCGCTGTGGATTTACCGTTGTGGATTATATGACTTTTTCCAATGGATTACAGACTCTGTATCCAAGGGGTTAAAGCATTGCTACAATGGAATTATCGAGACGATATGGAATTATAATCAACACAATGGAATACCAAGAACATTGTGGAATTACCTTGACTTTGTTTCCTTGCTGGATTACTTCTGACTTTGGTCTTCCTTGCTGGATTACTTCTGACTTTGGTCTTCCTTGCTGGATTACATCAAGCTCAAGGACATTTGAAGGTCTAAGTTCACGGTTGGAATTCATC
>NW_023629144.1:0-1069 GCF_014905685.2 Nematolebias whitei | reverse complement strand
CAAATCTATCAGATGGACAGGGACTGTTATTTCATTGATCTGAATACAGTTTGAGCCATCTGATGACTTTCTTTCTTGAATTAATCAAGCAGAAAAGACAATTCTCTATAATCATCACTGTTTTACAAATGTTTGATAATCAAATTGTGTTAGTTCACTCAATGTTACAGGTTGAAAAGAACTACTCATTTTTATTTTACATAAACAGTAAGTAATGATTTTTATTCCTCATTCAAAGAAGAAATCAGGTTAATATGCATTTCTTGATTTTCTGTCTGAAATGAGCCAAGTCTGTAAGTATGTTAAAGGTCGAGTCTTGGTCAACTAAAATGTTTACTGAGAAGAAATGTCATGTTTAACTATTTGAGAAGATAATCAGAGTAGAGACTCCACGAAGTCTGCTGTTTCTCCAATAATCTTTTCTGTCTGTTAAGCAATCTCATTCTCTGCCCTTGACTTATCATAACATCTTACATCACAGAACACACCTCTTTCTGGTCCATCCACGAATCAGAAAGCTCTAAAATTGACCCGGAAGTAAACTCATTTAAAATGTGGCAACTTCTCGGTTCTGTTAGAGTGCAGTCGGGTCCTAAGAAGAAAAGAGTTTAGAGGGAGTGATGCAGATCCTGAGAGTTCTGTTAGAGTCTGAGAAGTTCTGAAGAATGAAAGGAGTTCAGAGTTCTTGGGTGCAAACGCATTCAAGATGATCCAGAGACGTTTTGGGATTATAACTTCTGTTTGAACAAACCACGCACGACTCTCGAAGGATTTCAGCTGCTCTCAACGGAGACGCTGAAAGAGTCTGAAGGATTCTATACTGAGCTGATCTACGTCAACCAGGTAACAGTTTCTACTTCGACTAAAGTGTACCGGAGGCAAGCTGATATCTGATGGAGCGTGCAATTTCTGGTCAAACAGATTAATTCCCTCACATATTTCTCTGTAAGATAAATCTCCATTTCATCTTAAACTCTGCTTTCTCATAAAATCAGTACAGATATTTTAGAAATATCTGAAGCAAAGTCTTCAATCACCGCCGCGTGATTGAAGCTCATTTTCTGTGAAA
>NW_023629143.1:0-2010 GCF_014905685.2 Nematolebias whitei | reverse complement strand
CCACTCCCCTCAGGAAGGAGGTTAAGGAGCATTAAGTGTAGAACCACTAGACTGAGGAACAGCTTCTACCCTGAGGCTGTTAGACTCATGAATCTCTAACTAGAATAATCACTGTGAAAAACCATATCATGTTGCTGCTGATCTGTTTCATGTTGCTGCTGATCTGTTTCAATGTTGATGTGTTCATGCGTGCACATCTGCTCACAGACTCATGTTCATGTTTGTGCTGATGTTCAATGTTTTATGTTATGAGTGCTTAGTGTATATTTAGTTGATGTTTTTCTTAGTTCATATCTTAGATCTTATTACTGTTTTTCTTATACATTTTATTGTTGGATGTAACTGGGACCCTGCGTACATAATTTCGCTCCACCACATGTACCACATGAGGTGCGAATGACAATAAAGAAACTCTGACTCTGACTCTGATAAGATGGTCTGACTTGATTTAAACAACAAAACAGTTATAGCTGGAGAATGTGGGCGTGGCGCCATGGCGAATTAAAAAGTGACGCCGTTGCAATACGTTTGGCTCTAAATTGCACAGATTTGAGCCCAGGTGAACCAAAATCACTATGATTGATCATTATCCACCTTTGAACAGTTTTCCATGACAAGTGGCCAAGAGCTTCCACAGCGCCACCTACATTCTTCTTACAGTTATATCTCAGTGATACAACATCCGATCTGAACCAGATTTTTGGTGTGTCATTACTGAGAACCGATGGACATTTAGTTTTCTTGTTTAATATGTGACTCAAGTGCGCCCCCTACATTATTCAAACTGTTTTGGCTCAGTGATATATTAGTTGATCTGCACCAAATTTATGGTGTATTATTATTTAGCCCTGGTGGACACAGTAGTAATGTTTTTTAAATTTTGACTCTAGAGCGCCCCCTACAATATACCAACAGTTATATCTCAATGATATATCATCCGATCTGCACCAGATTTTTGGGGCATAATGTGTGACCATGTCTACACACATTGTTATTGTTGTTTAAAATTTGACTCAAGTGCGCCCCCTACATTATTCAAACTGTTATATCTCAGTGATATGTCATCCGATGTGGACCAGATTTTTGGTGTGTGATAAGTGAGCACTTAAACACACAATGGTATTGTTGTTTTACTTTTGGCTCAAGTGCGCCCCCTAGATAAATCAAACTGTTATATCTCAGTGACATATCGTCCGATCTGCATCAGATTTTTCGTGCTTGACTAGTGATGACTTATGGACACAGTGGTGTTGTTGTTTAATATTTGACTCAAGTGTGCCCCCTAGATAATTCAAACTGTTAAATCTCAGTGATATATCGTCCAATCTGCACCAGATTTTTGGTGCTTGACTAGTGAGGACTTATGGACACAGTGGTGTTGTTGTTTAATATTTGACTCAAGTGTGCCCCCTACATTATTACAATAGTTATATATGCGGTCGCAGCTTATGTCAAAGGTTCGGCGAATGCGCACTCTGGAGAACAGGCGCGTGACGGTAGCGTGAGCGTTCTCGATGGCGACCGGAAGGAGTCGCTGGAGTTTCCGCGGTCGCCGTAAGGCCACAGCGGCGCTTCGCTGCGAGGGCCTTCAACACTGCTTGCAGCTTTAATTTTGTTTTTATTATTCTTATTTGTCATTAGGCCCGAGCAGCTAAGCGCTCTGCGAAGGTTAGGCCCGAGCAGCTAAGCGCGCTGCGAAGGCCTATTGTAATTGTGTCGTTTCTTATTTTTTTCCGTCAAAGAGCGCTAATTTGGAGGCCTTAACATATTCGAAAACTCACCATATTTGACCCAAAATTGTCCCCCGCGAGAAATTTGAGGTATTTAATGGAACCAAAAGTGGGCGTGGCCAAACGGCTCCACAGCGCCCCTAACGTGAGATATGACAACTGGTAAGACCTAGAGAGCTGAAATTTGGTACACTTGTACAACCCACTGAATCATGAAAAAAAGTCTCTTGGAAGTATGCCTTAAACCCAACAGGAAGTCGGCCATTTTGGGTCAAAGGGT
>NW_023629142.1:0-2011 GCF_014905685.2 Nematolebias whitei | reverse complement strand
CTACCATTCTGTGTTCGTCTGTCTCTCCTTCCTGTCCTCTCAACCAGTCGGTCAAAGCAGATGGTCTCTTGTCCTGAGCTGGTTCTGCTGGAGGTTTCTTCCTGTTAAAGGGAGTTTTTCTTTCCACTGTCTCCACTGTGCTCGCTCAGGATGGGAGACTGCAACGAAGCCAAGATTCAACTTGACTGCTGGATTCCTTAGATAGAGAATTTTACTAACTGGCTTTTATGTGAATGTTCCTGTAAAGTCCCTGAGACAACTTAGTTGTGATTTGGAGCTTTATAAATAAACTGAATTGAATTATAAAAACACAGGTTATATATGAACAGAAGAATCAGAATAAACTTTATCATTGCACCGAGATACAACGTACAGCTGACCGAAAGATGGACGGAGTGCACGAAGCTGCTGCTATAAAAGTGTGGACTTCTTAATCTTGTTCAGAATAATATTTAAACACAGGTTATATATAAATAGACGTTTTATATATAAACAGGTTATATATTAATATACAGGTTAAATATAAATATATATTATTATATTGTTATTAATATTAAATTATTACCTGCAGTGTTCCCTCAGTGAGGACTGAACTAGACAAAAGGACCTTCTCCTACTCCGCTCCTGTTTCCTGGAATATCTTGTAAAAAGACCTGAAGCTCTTGACCTTTGACCTCTCTAAGTGGCTTCAAACATCTGATAAGTTCCTGCAAGAACCAACGCAGATGTTCCTGTTTTTACTTTTCTACACCGCCTTACAACCTAGCTGCTTTTTTTTGTTACATCTTCTTTTCAGTACCATTTTATTTTCACTTGTTAGTCTCAATGTGTACGCATCCTTTATGATTGTCCACTGTTGTCCTCACTCTTTGTTTAAAAACCAGGTCTCTCTTTAAATGAGTCCCCGAGGCTCAATGGGATTAACCTGTAGAAATAAAGGTGGAATGAATATGTTCTATATAAATACAAACGATATATATATATATATATATATATATATATATATATATATATATATATATATATATATATATGCGAGTCATACCTTCCCCATCCCCCAACCAGATGTTCCAGGATTTCTGCCTCTGCTTGTCCCTGAACGCACCACGAGTACACTACACCACAACACTGTCTGATAACAGGCTGAGCCTGAGTTCCCGTTGGGTCATTTCGTGGCGTTACAGAACCTTCCAACAGATAGCCTCCAGTTAGAGGATGAACAGAAGAAGTTGTCTTTACAGCCACGAGTCTGAGTACGCTGTAGAAACAGAAGACTGATGGAGGTATACAAAACAGAAAGGATCGAGTAATGCATCCCTGCATAAATAAAGGACTTTCCGCTACTTGCAGTTTTAGCCTGGGGTTCCCAAAGAGGATCATCTGAAGAGAATCACCACAAGCTCAATAAAGTGGAGCAGATCTGCAGCTCTGCTGTCACCTGAACTGACAGCATGGAGCTTCCAGGGGCCAAGCACTCCTCTAATGGGGAGGCAACCTGATACCGTTCATATCAATAGAGCCTGATGCATCGATCTACGCAGCACCACTTAATACGATGGAGCCGAGCTTCAACATGCTGATTCACTTCACAGTTCAGCTGAGGGGACGTCTGGAACAGCCGAAGGTTGAAACACTAAGAAAACACAACAGCTGAGGGTAAAGAGTGCACCGAGGGCTAATTTAATCAGAGAGTCAGAGTCAGAGATTCTTTATTGTCATTCACACCTCAAGTGGTGGAGCGAGAATTTGTAGGGTCCCAGTTACATCCAACAATAAAATGTAAAAGTAAAACAGTGATAAGATCTAAGATATGAAGTAAGAAAAGCATCAACTAAATATACACGAAGCACTGACAGCATAAAAACATTACGTCAAACAACAAAGTCCATGCTCAATAATCCAGGTATACAATCCAACAGTTTTCAGTCAGGTCATCTGGACAGTTTCTTTTTTTTGTGCTGAAACGTTTCACCTTCCATCCAGAAGGCTTCATCAGTCAAGGAAACACACA
>NW_023629141.1:1117-2011 GCF_014905685.2 Nematolebias whitei | reverse complement strand
TAATACAGGCAACATGTATGACGTTTACTGTATAAAAAGCATATCAGTGTACTGATCCACTTTAAAATGTCCAAGTTTAAAAACTGTAACATCTTCCTCTTCTTTCCATGCCAATCTAAACTCACAATGCTTCAGCTGTGCACAGAGAATACTCAAGCTTTAACACACTCCCTTGTGGTCTAGTGGCTAGGATTCGGCGCTCTCACCGCCGCGGCCCGGGTTCGATTCCCTGTCAGGGAAGCAGATGTGTCAGTAGACCCTCTTTGTAGAACAGCCAAAAAAGCAACAGTCTCCTTGATCTAACACATCTTGTCTTTTATGCAACATGACTAGAAAACTCATAATGTCAAGACTCAAATGAGTACTCACAAAGGACAGAAACAGCTCGTGTGTAGCTATTCCTTTCTTAGAAAGCCATAAAAAGCATTCACAAACATTTTGGCTTTTAACACATAAAATGTATGTGGGAATCCATGTTGTGTTACAAGGTGAAATGTCCTCTTTTCACCCCTTTTTAAAATGCTACCATTGTCATTAGTCAAATTTATAAGGCTTAAAATGTCGCTTTGGTTGGAAAGCCAACCTGGATTTTGCTGTTAAAACCAGAAGACCTAGTCAAATGAGGGATACAGCATGTCCCTGGTGGTCTAGTAGCTAGCATTCAGCGCTTTCACCGCTGCGGCCCGGGTTCGATTCCCTGTCAGGGAATAAGTCAAATATTTGTTACCTTGAGGAAATATATAAGCAATGCCATATGTCCAACTGTAAAAAAAAAAAGAAGTAGGTACTAGGCATCCATCTTTTCTTGACCTTACTGGAATAAATGGAAAGACGGTAAAAATTGGGAAACCAAAAAACAGCCATTTTAAGTTGAATCTAATACAGGCAACATGT
>NW_023629141.1:362-1017 GCF_014905685.2 Nematolebias whitei | reverse complement strand
ATGCCAATCTAAACTCACAATGCTTCAGCTGTGCACAGAGAATACTCATGCCTTAACACACTCCCTGGTGGTCTAGTGGCTAGGATTCGGCGCTCTCACCGCCGCGGCCCGGGTTCGATTCCCTGTCAGGGAAGCAGATGTGTCAGTAGACCCTCTTTGTAGTACAGCCAAAAAAGCAACAATCTCCTTGACCTAACACATCTAGTCTTTTATGCAACATGACTAGAAAACTCATAATGTCAAGACTCAAATGAGTATTCACAAAGGACAGAAACAGCTCGTGTGTAGCTATTCCCTTCTTAGAAAGCCATAAAAAGCATTCACAAATATTTTGGCTTTTAACACATAAAATGTATGTGGGAATCCATGTTGTGTTACAAGGTGAAATGTCCTCTTTTTCACTCCTTTTTAAAATGCTACCATTGTCATTAGTCAAATTTATAAGGCTTAAAATGTCACTTTGGTTGGAAAGCCAACCTGGATTTTGCTGTTAAAACCGGAAGACCTAGTCAAGTGAGGGATACAGCATGTCCCTGGTGGTCTAGTGGCTAGGATTCAGCGCTTTCACCGCTGCGCCCCGGGTTCGATTCCCGGTCACGGAATAAGTAAAATATTTGTTACCTTGAGGAAATATATAAGCAATGCCATATGTCCA
>NW_023629141.1:0-262 GCF_014905685.2 Nematolebias whitei | reverse complement strand
GCGCTTTCACCGCTGCGGCCCGGGTTCGATTCCCGGTCAGGGAATAAGTCAAATATGTGTTACCTTGAGGAAATATATAAGCAATGCCATATGTCCAACTGTAAAAAAAAAAAAAGAAGTAGGTACTAGGCATCCATCTTTTCTTGACCTTACTGGAATAAATGGAAAGACGGTAAAAATTGGCAAACCAAAAAACAGCCATTTTAAGTTGAATTTAATACAGGCAACATGTATGACGTTTACTGTATAAAAAGCATATCAG
>NW_023629140.1:441-2011 GCF_014905685.2 Nematolebias whitei | reverse complement strand
ATCTATATATATAAATATATATATATATATATATATATATATATATATATATATAAATAAATATAAATGGTGCTGTTTTTGTATGACAACCCAGTGACAAGGATGCCTGCAGTGCCAGCACATTATGACGTCATGTGCGTCAATGAGTTTAGATTTGTGAAATTTACAAGTGTGCACTGTTCAAGTGTTGTCATTGTGTTAGAGAGAGTAAATGTCATGAATAAATGTGACACTACACATAATCCAGCTTGAAGTGCTACATCATTTTCAGACGCCTTTCTGGCATCTGCATTTGGTAGCAGGGTAAATTGACAAGACCATGCAGAATAATGTATTTTAGTTCCACAACAGATAAAGCTATGTAGTCTCTGTAAGTAGGTGTAGGGAAAAAAATATTGGTATTGGTATCAGTTATCGGCCTGTAGATGAACAGATGCTCAGATATATTCATCAATTAACACGGATTCCTCATTTTTCTGGACTGAATAAAACGTGCATTGAATTTAATGAAATGCAAACGTGAGACATCATTTATCTTTGACCCATCAAAATGAATGCGGTCATTTATTTACAGAATCAAAGTTTAACATCAAACATTTACATTAATTTGGCAAATTATGAAAATAACAACAAAAGCAATCAATCAGGAAAAATCATACGGCCATGATTTTTCCGTTGCTTCACCACAGACATTTATGAAAACTGTACAATTATGATCTTTTTATCCACACGGCGGTGGATGAGCACTTTACACAGACATTTCTAAAATATCTGGAAGAATTTCTACTTGAGAGAAGAGTTTAAAGATGGGAAGGAAGTTTAAAGGGGAGAAAGATGGTGTTTGAGGGAGAGTGTTAACAGAACGGCACTCTCCGGGCTTTCTTCAGCTTCTTCCTTACAGTACACTTAGGTGGTGAAATCGACTCTTTTACCTGGAGATGTCTCAGGCGAGATTCCGTTTAACGCACCCTTTCAGCGTCTCCGTAGGATGCTGTTACTCGTCCGGAGTAGCGGCGAGATTCTGTCCGACACAAGCTCACCTCAGTGGAAAATGTTATAATCCCATGAAACTCGGAAGAGCTCTGTCATGCTGGACTTCTGATCTCCCAACAGAACCCCACAGAACTGGGCTTCTCTGCGCAGAACTGAACTCACTTCAACTCTCACAGAACTCACCAAACTTCCAGAACTGTGTAGACCAGGAAGTACCGACATTTTAAAGAGCTCTTTTCCCGGTTCATTCGGGAGTCTTCCCATTGGTCAGAACCGACCAGACGGGGGGGTGTTTTGTGACGTAAGAGGTTAGAAGACAGCAAGAATTGTTATGGAACAGATCAGAAATGTTCTCACAGACAGAGAGAGTTTTGTTTTGGCGAGTTTGAAAAACAGGTGCCAAAACCCCCCTGTTGACGTCTGAGAGGATATAAACAAGACAGTTGTTCCAACACATGTCTGCTTCGATTCCTGACCCTGGAACGCACACTTGCTCATTCAAAAGCAGAAATCAAAAAATGCATAATTAATCTGTAACAGCTTTAACATGAGTTCTAACTTTGCATGAGAATTAAAA
>NW_023629140.1:0-431 GCF_014905685.2 Nematolebias whitei | reverse complement strand
TGTAAAATAGTAATGATAATAGAACAGAGAGTGTTCTTCCACTTGAATTTTCAAGAAAGAAAGTCTCAGGATGGGTGAACCTGTATTTCTGGATTCAAATCAATGAAATGACAGTTCCTGTCCCACAAGGTTCTTAAGGTCAAGAGTTTTGACCTTAGGCTTAGTCTTGACATCAGGTTAAGTTCACTACAGTCCCCCCTTTGGAAGTCATCACCTGTCCAGGGGGATGAATTCCAACTATGAACTTACGCCTTCGATTGTCCTTGAAGCTTGATGTAATCCAGCAAAGAAACAAGAGTCAAGAGTAATCCAGCAAGGAAAACAAAAGTCAAAAGTAATCCAGCAAGGAAAACAAAGTCAAGGTAATCCCACAATGTTCTCGGTAATTCCATTGTGTTGGTTATAATTCCATATCGTCTCGATAATTCCAT
>NW_023629139.1:0-2012 GCF_014905685.2 Nematolebias whitei | reverse complement strand
CAATATTTTACTAACACAATAGTCAAATAGCAACCTGTTTTTAGTGTGAATTGCAATGTCAGTCAAATGTTCAATTTTGGAATAAAGGGGTGGAAATTAAAACGTTGGGGATTTTTTTGCCGATTCATCGATTAATCGAAAAAAATAATCGTCCGATTAATCGATTATTGAAATAATCGTTAGTTGCAGCCCTAGAGGGATGATTGTCACCAGCTTCATCAGTCAAGGATCCCCTTTGACAAGGGGTCTTCGAGAAGAGATGGTATGATGCATACTAATAGCTGTCCTAAAATAAAATTCCATCCATCCATTATCTTTACCCGCTTATTCCATTTTTGGGTCACAGGGGTCGCTGGTGCCCATGTCCAGCAATCACTGTGTGAGGGGCGGGGTACACCCTGGACGGGTCGCAAGTCCATCACAGGGCCACATAGAGACAAACAAACATTCACTCTCTCATTCACACCTAGGGACAATTTAGAGTTACCAATCAGTCTAACCTGCATGTTTTTGGTCTGTGGGAGGAAACTGGAGCACCCGGAGAAAACCCACGTATGCACAGAGAGAACATGCAAACTCCACTCAGAAAGGCCCCTGGACTGGGGTTTGAACTAGAGGATGACATTTTTTCGGGAGTACCGATTCCGGCCGGATTCCGGCGGGACCGGAGTCAACCTCGTTATAACTCACATGACCAGGACGTGACCGGACTGAAAGCTAATGGGAGCAGACAGGAGCGGGAACCAACCAATAACCAAGAATGAAAATGAAACGTTGGTTACGTACTGTAACCCCAGATTCTATGAGTATAAGCGTAGCCCTTTAAGGCTGTCGCTGATGGGTTTAGGACTAGGACTGGGCCCCTCCATCTGCAACTGGGTACTGGACTTTTTAACAAGCGGACCACAGTTAGTGAGGATCCACAACCTCTCCTCCTCCACCATAACCCTCAGCACTGGCTCTCCTCAGGGATGTGTGTTGGGCCCCCTCCTGTTTACTCTGCTCACATATGATTGTGCAGCTACCCATCCAGGCTGTCACATTGTAAAGTTTGCAGATGATACAGCGGTGGTGGGATGCATCACAAACAATGGTGGGTCCAGCTGCGGGCAAGAGGTGGAACACCTGGAGAGCTGGTGCAGAGAGAATAACCTCACATCAATGTGAAGAAGACAAAGGAGATGATTGTGGACTTCAGAAGGAACAAAAACACCTACACCCCCCTGAACATAAGAGGATCTGCGGTGGAAGTGGTCTCCAGCTGCAAGTGCTTGGGTGTACACATGAATGACAACCTCAGCTGGAGCAACAACACTGCCAGCCTGATCAAGAAAGCTCATCAGAGACTCTACTTCCTCAGACGGCTGGGACGAGCTGGTCTGGGAAGCTCGGTCCTCACCTCCTTCTGCAGGTGTGCAGTGGAGAGCATCCTGTGCTCGAGCATCAATGTGTGGCATGGAGGCTGCACAGCTGCAGGGGGAAAAGCTTTGCAGAGAGTGGTGAAGGCTGCACAGAAATCTGTTGGAATCGGTCACCCCACCGTCACAGACATCTGCACCTCCGGATGCGGGAGGAGGGCCACCTGCATTGTGAGGGACCCCACCCACCCAGCGCGCACACTTTTTGCCCCGCTCCCCTCAGGAAGGAGGTTAAGGAGCATTAAGTGTGGAACCACTGGACTGAGGAACAGCTTCTACCCTGAGGCTGTTAGACTCGTGAATCTCTAACTAGAATAATCACTGTGAAAAAACCATATCATGTTGCTGCTGATCTGTTTCGTGTTGCTGCTGGTCTGTTTCAATGTTGATGTGTTCGTGCGTGCGCATCTGCTCGCGGACTCATGTTCATGTTTGTGCTGATGTTCAATGTTTTATGTTATGAGTGCTTAGTGTATATTTATTTGATGTTTTTCTTGGTTCATATCTTGGATGTTATTACTGTTTTTCTTATACATTTTATTGTTGGATGTAACTGGGACCCTGCGTACATAATTTCGCTCCACCACATGTACC
>NW_023629138.1:561-2012 GCF_014905685.2 Nematolebias whitei | reverse complement strand
AATTTTACAAAAAAATAATGCATTGTGAAATCATACATTGTGGGAACGAACTGCTCTTTATCAGAGTCAGAGTCAGGGATACTTTATTGTCATTCCATCACATGTGGTACATGTAGTGGAATGAAATTATGTTCACAGGGTCCCAGTTACATCCAACAATAGCAAAAATATAAAGTGTAAAAAGAAACAGTAAATAAGGATCTGAGATATAAACTAAGATATATGCTAAATGCCAAAAGCTACACTAACAGAAACCCTTTTCCATTAGTACCTGTAGTACCGGTACAGCACGGCTCTACTCTACTCGGTACGGTACAGGTTGTGTTTCCATTATGCTTTCAGTACCGGTTCCAGTGGGCGGGGTTCAAATTGACGTCACCACCTCTCACCAGCTGGTGGCGCTGAGACGCAGAAACTGTTTTCAGTACAGGTTGAGTGTTTATGTTATTTTTAAGTTGTGTGTATGTATGTATGCATGTATGTGTGTATGTACATGTGTATAAATATATATATATATATATATATTATATATATATATATACACACACACAATATGTACACACATATGTGTATATATATATACACATATGTATATATATATATACACATATGTATTTATATACATATATGTATTTATATATATTCATATATATTTATATACATATATGTATTTATATATACATATATATAAATATATATATTATTATATCTATATATATTTATAGATATAATATATATATATATATGTATATAAATTAAAACTCTGATGAACCAGATTCTACAAAAACATCTAGATTTAAATTTTTATAGGTTTTCATCATCATTTGATGTATTTGCACTCATTGTGTCTACTTTTAATGTTCATTTTAGATGTGTGGTTTTCTTTCTTGTTCACATACATACATTTTATTTTAAGCTTTGCTTTAAAGTTCTTGTTTTGTGATTTGTACATTTGTGGGTTAAAATAAAGTTGAACTGAAGGTCGTCTCTTTTCTTTAAACATGTTTGAGGGAAATATTCCTGAGATCCACTAGTTTTGTGTCTATGATTTTCAGCTGAGTTAACAGTCGTTAAAGTGAAAACAGGATTTCATGATGAAGCTGGCACCATTTATTTTATTATTTTTTTAATCTTCAATGCTAAAATATATATATATATATATATATATATATATATATATATATATATTATTTTTTTATTACCAGAGCTGGTCTCACACAATCCACTCCTCCGGAGACAGGACGGGCAGGCTCATCTTCCCAGCTCCGAGCTCAGCTGGTGACTCGCAGAGGCTGTTCCAAGACCCCAGCCACGCGTAATCATGAAGGCCCGACCCGCGCAGACAGGCGGACAGAGACGGGTCTGCGACGAACGGTGGAAGCGATTTTAAAAAACATTTTACGTGTGTTGAGGTCTTTTAAAACTATGAGAACCAACTTTCAAACACTTAG
>NW_023629138.1:0-461 GCF_014905685.2 Nematolebias whitei | reverse complement strand
CTGGCATGGTCTTGTTTTTTCGCCCACTGCCCCCAGCTGACTGTGATCTGTTCTGGCAAGATAACAGTAGTCTGGTCCTCTTTGTACACTGAGTTACGCAGATCATGAACTTATATGAGTATATCATGATTTTGCAGGTTTTTTTTACCATACACAGAGAAATACTTCATGTCAGAGCATATCAAAAAAAGATGACATTATACAACATTTCCCCCTTTTGGTCCCCCCCAAGGGGACCACCTCTTTGGCTGCAAACATCTGTCCCTGACGAGTGTCCAGAACTTGTGCCGGAAAAATCCTCGGGGCAACGGTGTAGTGGTGCGGGGTAAAAACAGCACAACGCCTCACGCCCCTTGTGACGACGACCAAGATGGTGTTCCAGTGCACTCTTACAATCATCCTTACCCTGTGTCATAAGTTTAACAAAATTGCTGTTTAAATGATATAACAATTGCAATCAA
>NW_023629137.1:0-2012 GCF_014905685.2 Nematolebias whitei | reverse complement strand
CAGGTAATGACCGCAGAAGGAGTCATTAACCTAAAACTGAACTGGAATCAACGAGAACTGGTTCACCCGTTTCTCGTTATCCAAAACTTACCACATGCATCCTACATAGGCTCTGACATTTTGGTAAGGTTAGGTGTCCACGTGGACACCATCAACAAGGTGCTGTGGTCCCTGAAACCAGCCACAAAGGATACTCCTGTGCTAGACACAGCGAGCCTTAAGGCTGGGCAGACCATTCCAGAGGCCTGCCAAGTTGCTAGCAACCAAGACACCACAGTACCACCTCAGGTGATAAACCTAATGGTGCGAATCCACATCATAGCTGGACAAGCTATTAGCCATAAACAGGCATACTTTCAACCCTCTCCTGCGTTTTTCAACTTGGGACTGTCCGTGGAAGCCACGAACCAGGTGAGTCTTGACTCCAGAACCACATCTATTGCTGTGTGTAACACTGGCATGGATGAGGTGCTGATCCCAAAAAAGACTATGCTAGGTTGGTTGATTTCAACTGACTTTCATGATTTTGAACTAGGCATTCCATTTCTGGGAGGACTCCCAGATAACCTGGTACCGAGTCAAGAAGCTGGGCCAGTATGGTTCACGGAACCAACACAGGCCATAGCTCTTTTCTCAACCAATGACGTCGACCAAGGACCTCAAACCTATGGTGTTTTACCCATAGACAGGCCCGACGACTCAGAAAGGGATTCGTTGGAGCTCCCTGAGGAGCAAGAACCCTTATCAGTCTCATCACAGATCGATCAGGTGGTCGCACAAGCCGACGCTCTGACATCTGATGAAGAAAGAGGCAAACTACGCCAAGTTCTTTTAAAATATGAAAAGTCATTTGCAACTGATTCGACAGATTGTGGGTTGACCTCGCTCCACGCAGTGAGAATCCCAACCCCACCCAACGCACCGCCAACATTTGTCAGACAATACAAGATCCCTCTGGCAGCATACCAACCTGTCCAGGAGATCATTGATGACCTTTTGGTCAAAGGTATAATCAGACAATGTAATAGCACCTACTCTGCGCCTCTATGGCCAGTTTTAAAACCAAATGGTAAGTGGAGACTTACCATAGACTACAGGAAGCTAAATAAACAAGTACCTTTATCCAGGTGGCCAATGACTCAGCTCCATCAGGAACTGCCAAAGGTCACCGACGGTAAGTACTTCTCGACCCTCGACGTCGCCTCTGGTTTTTGGACCATCCCTGTGCGCGCCGAGGATCAACACAAACTAGCTTTCACTTTTGGCAGCCGACAATACACCTTTACCAGGTGTCCTTTTGGCTACGCTAACTCACCTGCAGAGTTCAACATCTTTTTGAACAAAGCATGTCCAGACGCCCACGAGCGTGGGACACTGATCTACGTGGACGACATCCTTTTGAGACAGCCGACACTGGACTCTCATTTGGCTGAGATCGACCACGTCCTCAATCAGCTAACGACTGCTGGTGCTAAAATCTCACTGTCAAAATGCCAGTGGTGCAGAACCAAGGTGGATTACGTTGGCCTCCTAGTAGGTCCGGACGGAATACAACCACAGTTGACTCGCACCCAAGGCCTAGACAACCTCAAAGTCCCAACCAATCTCAAGGAACTGCAGAGTTTCTTGGGAGTGTGTAATTACTCTCGCCAGTTCATAGAGCATTATGCGGACCTCGCAAAACCACTGACTGAACTCTTAAAGAAAGACGTTCCTTTTGTCTGGACTGATACACAGCAGCAGGCCATGAACGCTCTTAAAGACAGGCTCAAGTTAGCCCCATGTCTAGTCTACCCAGACTACACCAAAGAGTTCTACTTGGAAGTGGGCTTCTCACCTCACTGCATGAGTGCAGGTCTGTACCAAATACACGACAAAGACAAGCGTGTTGTGGCCTACGCCAGCAAAACAATGGCAGGCCCTGAATTACGGTATTCAGACTGTGAGAAGGCTCTATTGACCACTGTGTGGGCAGTGAAACATTTCTCCTGCTATATTGGTGGACAGAGGAT
>NW_023629136.1:0-2012 GCF_014905685.2 Nematolebias whitei | reverse complement strand
GTTTCAGTTTCTCTATTCCTTGGATCCCTTTCTTTTCGAACTCGACTGTGTTTTTGTCTAACAGTCTCTTTACTCTGTCTGTGGTGTTGTATTTGGGCCTTACTGCTACTGCTGACGTGTGATCCTGTGCTTTGACCCACACCTTTTGCCCCACCTTGAATGAGGTTTTAGGGTCTGGCTGTTCCTCCTTATCATCGGGGCCCTGCCTAGTTTCCTACGTGGTGAACTGTCGTTGGTTAAACTCCTCTGAGGGGGAGGAGGGTCTACCATCTTGGCGCCTGTCATTCAAGGCCTGTCCTATTTCCACAGTTTTAGTACTCCATTCTTTGGTATTAGCATTTTTAGCTATCCAATTTTTGACTAAACCTATGGCTCTTTCGGCCACTCCGTTGGCTTGAGGTGTGTAGGGAGGTGAATACACACGCATTACCCCAAAAGTCTGGCACCAGTGATCCACTTGTGCATTGCAAAAATGCGTTCCATTATCAGTTCTCAGTTCCTTTGGAACGCCTAATGACCCACAGACTTGCTCTAACATGCTAACAACACTGTTGCCATTAGCTTTTCTTGCTGGCTTCACTACCACATATCCTGACATTGAGTCTGCTAACACTAGAAGGTATTTCTCTCCCTTCTTGCCTGTGACTCCCATAGGCCCAGCTACATCCATGCACACTGAGTCCCAGGGTATGATGCTTTTGATAGTTTGCCCATCCACTCGGTGCCCTTGCCATCCTGCGTTGTATTGACCACATACTTTGCAGTCCTACAGCACCTTGCAGACTTGTTTTAAGGGGACCCAGAGTTCCTGACTCTCCAACTCCTTACGTGTAGGTTGTACGCCCGCATGACCTAGGCCTTCATGCATGCCCCGTACAACCTCTACCACGTACTCTTCTGAGACCCTCCGACCTTCAGAGGTTCTGTCCCACTTCTCGATCCCGACAAAAACTATTTTCTTTGCTGTACATAACGATCAACTTCTTTGTTACCCTGCCAGTATTTTCCTTCTCTAGTGTGGGACTTTTGGTGCTCCACCTCTAACTGCAGATTTAGCCTGAGTTCAGCTATTTTCTTTCACAAATCTTGGTGAGCCACCACTTTTCCCTTAGCACTTTCAAATCCATTTTCTTCCCATATGGATAAGTCCTCATTTAAAGCTTGTGTACAGTAATGACTGTCAGTCACTACTTTTGCTCTTTTCACTTTTTTGTTTGTCAGTTCTAGCAGTCCTTCGAGTACTGCCATAACTTCTCCTGTTTGCGCACTTCCTGGCACTCTCCCCCTCCTACGGCAGCACTCGTTCCCCTGATATTTGAGGATAAATCCCCAATGTGCCACCTGATCAGATCCCTTCTTGGATCCGTCCGTGTAGAGAGTCCAGTCATGCATTTTTTGTTGTTCAGGTGTCTCTTTTGTCATTTTCCTGCTTGTCGGCTGTGCCGGTCCTATCTCTAGATCCGGGTCTAACAAAATGTCTTCCCATCTACCCCATCTTGTGTTGGTAGCTTTGGTACTTTCAATTGTTCCCTTTCTGAGATACTTGTGTACTTGGCTCTGTGTTATGACTTTAATAGGCTGTCCTTGAGCAAAATCTTTCAGTGTTCCCCAGTATCTAGCAAGTACAGCTAATTCTTTTTCTTCCTGAGGAAATTTTTTCTCAACTGAGGTTAACATGTAACTCCAAAGAGTAACTAAACCTCCATTTTCATTTTTAACTGTTATCATGGCATCGTCTCCCTCACAGCTAACTTTAGCTACAAGTTTTGTCATAAGGCTTCTTGGTTCTAAGCGTACCTCTTTGTTCTCAGTTCTTCCAAGTCATTTTGGTTTTCAGCGGTCCAAATCCAAGCTTTTTTGCTTTTCTGTTCGTTTTCTCCTTCTCTTTTCTTCAGGCAAGCATACAAGGGTTTGGCATATTTCTGATAGTTGGGGACATGATCTCTCACGTAGTTGCATAAACCTAAGATTTTTTGCAGTTCGTTTTCGGACTCGGGGGGCTGAATCTGTTC
>NW_023629135.1:0-2012 GCF_014905685.2 Nematolebias whitei | reverse complement strand
CTGCAACAGAGGGAGAACCGGGGCAGTGATCCAGGCAGACGAAACAAATATATACATATAAAGATATAGTTTTTTGCCAGCATGCTCAGAGCTATAAGTGTATGTTGTATTTCCTTGTAAAAAGCACTGATCTACTGGTCTGAGTTACTGGTTTGACTCACAAGTTGTGATAAGTTTCCATTGCAGAGTTTCAAACATCAACTCAGCCTGCTGTGCACCTGTTAGCAGAGAGATATGAGCAAATGGGATTTATCTGTGTACGCTTGTGTCATTTTAAGCTCTTATTGAGTCATCTCATCAATAAAATTGTATAATCTCATTTATTTGAACATGTTTCCGTAACTTTTCCGCCGTGCAGATTAAAAGAAGTCGAGGGCAGATTCTGTTTGCTGCTGCTGTCGTCACTGGCGGCCTCATGCTGGTGCTGCTGGTTGTTGTTTCGTCTGCCTGGATCACTGCCCCGGTTCTCCCTCTGTTGCAGGTCCAGTGATGAAGCTGCAGCAGAGGACTTCCCGTCGCCGTGGCCAGCAGCCTAAGCTCCTCAACAGCCCCGAAGACAGCCTCTACTACAACCAGCTAAATGTGAGTTCAAAGTGCCGATAAAGGTCTTTGTCTGAGTTTGGTTCCACATGATAATACAATTAAACCTACCTGTGCCAGACCCCGGAGCCCCACCCCCACGCTCCTCTGCCTCTTGTCTTGAACATGTGCTTATGCTCTTTATCTGTTGCTTTCATGTCAGGATGTCTGCCTTCACGGTGAATAATTGATGTGGTTTATCAAAGCCGAGCAAGATGCATGCTTCATCAGACTCACTTGAGCCCTTTGATCAGAAAAAAATTATGCTGTGACTTCTGATATTATCAGCATCTGCTCGCATTCAACACAAAATCACTTTGAATTAAAAATTAATGACTCTCTGCTCATCTTTTGACTGTGTGCTCTCGGCCCTTTCCTCAGAGAACTCTGGATTACCAGGGGAGCAAGAGGAAGCCGAGAAAACTTGGGTAAATAACTGCTTTCCTACTTACAGCGGCTCTAAACAGAGCAGGCCCTTTGTGGAATGGGAAGATCCAGAAATGGAGTTGTTTTCCTGTGCAGAGAGCTGAAAATATCAAGAATAAGCTCCGCGTCATTAGGGGCAGTTAAACATATTAATCCTTTGTCAGCATGCTAATTTTAATTGTTGAAGGCCTGACTTTGCGTTTGTACTATAAATGACATTCTGCTCCTCAACAACCTGCATCTGCAAATATTGTTTTTCCTCAAAATGTCTTTTTCCTTTCCTCATCACTGCGTCTCCATCCCAGCAACTTGTCTTCTCTCGCATCACAGTCAAATCAAAGTGCTGGACGGAGAGGATGAGTACTACAAATTACTGTCTGCCGTGGAGTCGATCCCTGAGGAAGAGTACACGGCCTCCACCGCCGCCCCGCCTCCCACCGTTTCCAGCAGACCTCTCGTCAGTCAGAGCTGAGCTTCACGTCCACGTCAGCCGACAGACACATCAGAGGCAGACACTCCAAAGAGCGTCCTCCGTGTTGGAAGTGCTTCGGTATGTGGAGCAAGAAGAAGTGCTGCAGCATAAGCAACTTGACAATACTCATCTCAGAACATTTGAACTCAGCATAGATATAAAATGGACCAGTGAGCCAGGTTTTTAAAAAGTTGATTATATGTTGGACTTTTTTTTTAAAGATTTGTGTCTGACTTCTTTGTCCATATAATTAAACTTGTTCTTTGCTTTGTTCTACTTTTATTGAGTCTTTACAACATGGAGAAATGTGTCCTTTAGATTTTCATCAAGGATGTTCAAGGTTCTCTATTGTCATCACATGTGGTACATGAGGTGGAACAAAATTGTGTACTCAAGGTTCCAGTTACACCCAAAGATAGCAAAAATATAAAAACAAACAGTATACAGTAGTCCCTTGTTTATCGCGGGGGATGCGTACCCTGAAGACTCGTGATAATGAAAAACTGCGAAGTAGGAGTAGTAATACAAGTAGTAA
>NW_023629134.1:0-2013 GCF_014905685.2 Nematolebias whitei | reverse complement strand
GAGGTACTCGTGTTGAGGGAAGAATGGTTTTCAGTGAGAAGGAATGCACTTCTAGAACAGATGACAGTTTTTCCAGAGTGGAGTACAGGAACCACCAAACTGATGTCAGCCCCTTCATTGATGCAGGAATTCCTTGTGTTAGCACATTTGTATTGGATTATATGCATATGGTCTGCTTGGGAGTAGTTAGACGCCTCTTATTGTACTTGACTCGTGGCCCAAAAATATGTTGCTTATCTGTGAGACAAAAGGATGACATTTCTAAAAAACTAGTTGCACTCAGAGGGAAGATGCCAAGTGAGTTTTCACGGCAGCCACGGGGCTTGCATGGAATGGATAGGTGGAAAGCCACTGAACTATGGCGGTTTTTGTTGTACACTGGACCTGTGGTTTTAAAACCTGTGTTATCCCCTGTGAGATACAAACATTTCTTGTCCCTGACAGTAGCCATGTCAATAATGCTGGAGTCAGATGAGAGAATTGGAAAGGCCTATCTCCAGTATGCTGAAGAACTAATCAAACATTTTGTCATGCTCTGTCCTGACCTGTATGGTAAAACCTTTCCTGTATACAATGTACATGGACTATCCCATCTCCATGACGATGTCAGGCACTTCAACTGTTCCCTGAATGATATTTCCTGTTTTCCATTTTCAATCCCCAGTTGGACCTGGGGTCTTTCTGTGTGGAGTTTGCATGTTCTTCTGGTGCTTGCGTGGGTTTTCTCCGGATACTCCGGTTTCCTCCCACAGATCAAAAACATGCATGTTAGGCTGCCTTCAGGCCTAGGCCTCCCTTGAAAATGATCTGTGATCTCGATGAGATTTGCCTGGTTAAATAAACGTTAATAAACGATAAATAAATGTGTGTTAGTAAAGCAAGTGGACATTGTACAGAGACAAGTGTGAAGTGATTGGCAAAAAAATTCAAAGCCAACTATGAATATTTGCAGGGATGTTTTTTTTTATTAATCCAGTATTAGGGGAGGCCCCAGCAAGACATTGTGCATTTTCCAGATTGCCTTTGCATATTACTAATTACTTATTTGTTTTTTGTGTTTTTGTCTTTTTTTTTTTTTTTTGCAAATGCCGATGGAATCATGAATGGGGATGCTGCAGCAACAGAAGGTTTTATAAGGACTCATGCTGCAGAGCATTTAAAACATGCGCCACAAAGAAGTGGAGGTGGAGGAAGCGGGCTCACACAGAACATTTAAAATGTGCCACAAAGAAGTGAGATGCAAATACAGGTGCCGGTCATAAAATTATATCATGAAAAAGTTGATTTATTTCAGTAATTGCATTCAAAAAGTGAAATTTCTATATTATATTCATTCATTGCACACAGACATATTTCAAACGTTTATTTCTTTTAATGTTGATTATAACTGACAACTAATGAGAACCCCAAATTTAGTATGTCAGAAAATTTGACTATTACTTGAGACCAATTTAAAAAACGAAGAAAGGATTTTTATAGATGTTGGCCAACTGAAAAGTGTGAACATGGTACCATGGTCCTTGCAAAAGGAGCCCCAACCAAGTAATGAATGATATACATACTCATACATTTCATTTTTCATACTTTTCAGTTGGGCAACATCTATAAAAAAAATCCTTTATTTATTTATTTATTTTTATTTATTTAAATTGATCTCAAGTAATATTCTAATTTTCTGAGATACTAAATTTAGGGTATTCAGTAGTTGTCAGTTATAATCATCAACTTTAAAATATTTGAAATATATCAGTCTGTGTGTAATGACTGAGTACAAGTTTCATTTTTTGAATGGAATTACTGAAATAAATCAACTTTATTCAAAATGTTATGACCAGCACACTTTCAAAAAAATTGCGTATGGTAATTGTGGTGAGGGGACTGTAATTTTATATAGCTTTTATTTCTCATGTTGCTAGTTCAGCTATCCGAAAATGAAAATGAAGGCATGTAATTTTTTTTTATGTTAAGTACAGACCAAAGCTATGTGAGCTGTGTATTTTTATAGATTTGTTT
>NW_023629133.1:0-2013 GCF_014905685.2 Nematolebias whitei | reverse complement strand
ATAAGGTCAAAACAATAAGAATTTTTAAGCCAGCCCATACCTGTAAATTTTCATTATATATATATATATATATATATATATATATATATATAATGAAAATTTACAGGTATGGGCTGGCTTAAAAATTCTTATTGTTTTGACCTTATGAATGTGGCGAAACATTTAAAAAAACCCAAAACTGGAGTTCAAACTTCTTATCTGTCACTTACTTTCAGATATATCGAGTGTGAGAGGAACCTCATGGCATAGCGTCCTGCACCATTGAATATGAATAAACCATCAAGTGCAGAGAACTCAAGCCAAGTGAAACTCAGCACACAGGAATCACAGCCCCACAAGAACCAAGAGCTTCACTTGCAAATACAGCCAAACTCCTGCATCGCCACAGTCTTGTTCATAAAATCAATTGCCCATCAACAAAACAAAATGCATAAAATTTTAAAAAAGAAACGTACAATGATTGCCCTTTCCTTGTTTTTGGTTATAATTAGAGTAGCATACATTTTTCCAGGGATACTGACTGAATGAAAGCCCAGGGTAATGCACCGAGGTTGGTAAAATAAAAAATAAAAACCTGCAGATTAGAAACAAACTGCTGGCATTCAGTGTTACTTTGAGGCTGTGATGATGATTGGACATGATGTCTGCATCTGCAGCAAGAGCAGATGTATAAATGTTAGAGGGGTCTGGAGCTCACCCTCTGCCACTGTTGTTAGAAAATATTCAGAAGTTGACGAGGAATTAAAAAAAAAAAGAATTAAAAATGGCACAAATTCCTGCTACAGGATTTGATTGTTTCATGCTTAAAATTAAACTTTGAGAATTCCAACAAGTATTTGAATTTTGTCATAATTTATTGTTCTTGTTTTTGGGCAGCTCTTAAAAATGCACAAATAAAGTGATTTTTTTTTTTTTTTTTAATATTGCATTAGAAAGATCAATCAACTACTTTAGTCTCTGTATCATACAAAACTCGTTTTATTTCACATATAAAAGCAAAAATCTTACATTTTCTTTGACCAAATACTTAATTACATTTAATTAAATGCACCTTATTTATAGAACAAACTAATTTATAGTTATTTAGAATACATTGGTGCTTTTATATCTGCAGTGCTTAATTGTCTTTAAGGTCTTGGACCTCTGACCACTGCCCTTTGCCAGCAGCAGCAACACAATGTGATCAGTGAAACATTATCCTGAAGACGGGAAACCAGCTGGGAAGTGGAGAACAGGAGTAACGGGAGGATGTTCTCTCTGCTTACCAAACAGAAACCCAAGAAGATCTTTTCCAAGGGTGAGGCGAAAAGGTGTTAAAGGAATTATCTGTGTCCTGGCAATTGTTTCACATCTTTCAGATTTCCTAGTGTGGTTTGTGAGTGTGCGTGTGCATGGGTGTGTTTAAAAAAATAATGCAAGTTAACACAAAAATAAGCAATTAGAAAATATGACATGTGAATCTGTCAAAATGCAATGTTTTCTTAACATTTCTTTTCATAAGAGTAATAAATCATGTTGCTCATACAGGAAAACAGAAAATTGAGTTTTTACTTTGAACAGTGTGGTGTGTAATTATAATGTTTCACATTCATTCACATAAGGCAGGCAACGTCACCACTGCCAAAACTACTGCCGACGTCTTCCTAATTTTTCGATATCCCATTTACCCGCCAATTCCAAAAAGCAAAAACCCTGTTATCATAAATCCAATTACTGTATGTACACGTCTTCAATGTCCTCAGTGGACAATACAGATGGGCATATCATCTTCCATTCACCCCTGGAATTCATGATATATCCAGCTGTGTGTGTCCCTTTAGGGCATGAGAGTTCTCCTTCACTCTGTCTACTCATCAAGAAAATGTTATCAGTTGCGTTGAGAGACCAGCTGACCAGATCCATTTTACAATTCTGAAGATATGTAAAGAGAGGCTTTGGATTCACAGGACAAGAGCAAAACCAGGAGGGAGGGAGGAGAGGGAAAGAAAGTGTCCATCTTCGTCGAGAGCAAGT
>NW_023629132.1:0-2013 GCF_014905685.2 Nematolebias whitei | reverse complement strand
CTGAGTCCCTAGTGTTTTCCTGAGTGCCTCCTCGTGATTTTCTATATGTAAGTTTTGCTGCCTCGACAGCTGTTTATTTTTGTGTTATTAAAGTGTCTTCTTATTTTACCACCGAGTCGACTGAGTCCTGCCTGCATCCTTGGGTTCTACCTTAAAAGACCTGCAATCACGACAGTTGGTATGTTTACATGGACATAAGTAACCGGATCAAATGGCCGGTCGGAATAAAAGTGTGTCATGTAAACGCTCCGTTCGGGTTATTTTTTGTGTATTCGGCGCGATCCGTTATAATTTCTGATCAGAACGAAACGGGTGGTTTACGCCGATCCGAAACCCGATCGGTGCGCATGTAAACGCTTGATCTGTTCATTTTTATCTGATGGTGAAAAACTGACCTGAATGCGCATGTGCGACTTTGCCATTTCCGCCTGGCTAACGCTAATAATATTAGCATGTCAGGGAAGTAAAACTGGTCGGTGAGCGACACAACATTTCTACTAGAAACTTTGAAAGAGCTCAAAATGATTTCTATTACCTGTAGCTCAGTCAGGGAGTGCAATAACGTCTCCAACATCATTAAAACCTGTCGCGGGTCCATTTTGGGTGCTCAGGTTTGTTTACGTTCACCCGGAAGTAGAACTTCTTCTTCTGTGGTTTTTTTTAAGGAGAGTTTACCACACTGCGCATGTCAGTACTGCTGTTCAGAACAAAGCCCGCTGCATGTAAACGCTCATCATGAACAGATTGTGCCCATGTAAACAATACATTTGAATTATTCAAACAGAACACATTTCAATCCGGTCAGAGAATTCTGCGCATGTAAACATAGCTAGTATGCCCAGACCACAACGAGAACCCAGCAGGCGGATGACTTGGGCCGAATACCGGGCCCAAGAAACAGCTCGGACGACCCGGTGGGAGCAGGCGCGGATGGAGGAGCCTGTCATCAGATGGGGCGAGTTCCGGACCGAACCCGTCCAGAGACAAGGTCACCACAGCCCGGAGGTTGAGATTCTGCCGTCGCCTCTTCTGGTGGAGGAAGAGGAAATGAGGTCTCAGCTCCGGGGGAGCCGCCTGGCTTTTAAACCAGCTTCTTCCTCCACCCTGTCACCCTGCTCGCCGCACCTGCTGTGGTCTTCGGAGGACGACGCTGAGCTGGAGGATGAACTCTGGTGCGCTCCTGTCCTCAGCTCACGCCCTCACCGCAGGAGGAATAAGCGGCAAAGATGGGTCAGAACCACCGATCTCCAGCTCCAGCCTTTAACCTGCTCTCCCGCCACGCAGCCTAAAGCACCGGGGGGAATTTCAAAGGGGGAGGAGCAGGCAATCTCCCGCTCGTCAGTGGAGCAGACGAAGGGGGGCCAACCGAAAGGAAAACCCATTCAGCTTCTTCCCGAGTCCTCTGTTAAACCCCTTCAGGACCAGTCATCCTTCTCAGATAAGTCATCTCCTGAATCTATTGCTTTAAATGATACACTACAAAATCTGCTTTCTTCCGCTAAACTGAACCCGAACTATCAAAACACTTTTTATTCCCTAGCTGAAGAATTATTACTGTCTCAGCCTGCAATAACACAGATCCCAGAGTTCCATCAATTACTCATTAACATAAGGACTTTCAAAGAACAGTTTAAACACCATTCTCTCTCCAGCCATACTGTGCCACAGCAGAACCCACACGAACCTCCTGCTCCTTGTGTCTCAGAGAGGGTCCAGGAGGTCGCCTCTCACACATCCTCCAGTGCTTCAGTGGGGGTAGGACCCGACGCCCCACCTCCTTCCTATGTTTCGGTGGGGGCTGGTTCCAAAGCCCAATCCTCCAGTGCTTCAGTGGGGATAGGACCCGACGCCCCACCTCCTTCCTATGTTTCGGTGGGGGCTGGTCCCAAAGCCCAATCCTCCAGTGCTTCAGTGGGGGTAGGACCCGACGCCCCACCTCCTTCCTATGTTTCGGTGGGGGCTGGTTCCAAAGCCCAATCCTCCAGTGCTTCAGTGGGGGTAGGACCCGACGCC
>NW_023629130.1:0-2014 GCF_014905685.2 Nematolebias whitei | reverse complement strand
TGTTACAAATAAAGTCCAGTTGTTTTTGTATTGAACGTTTTTGAATTGAACATAAAGGAATTAGCTGCAATTAGAAGATTTTTTTTAAACCTAAATCTTTTAAGTCAAAACAAAAAGAACAGAAGCTAAACTCAGCGATACAGTACCTAAAAGCTAAATATGGCAAAACTGTAGCTAAAGGTAAAATTAGCAAAAAAAAGTAGCTAAGTAGTCCAAACAAGTTAAAATTAACATAGCTAAAAGCTAAAATAAGCAATATAGTTGCTAAGCAAAATAGCAAAAGTGAAACCAATCCTAGCAAGACCTGACTTGGAGAAATTAATCCATGCTTTTATCACAGCTCGTCTTGACTACTGTAATGCGCTGTATGCAGGCATTAGCCAGACGTCTCTTGCTCGTCTGCAGCTTGTGCAGAACTCTGCTGCTCGCCTGTTAACTCAGGCTCGTAGGCGCGAGCATATTACTCCCATCCTGGCATCCCTTCATTGGCTCCCTGTGCACTACAGAATTAATTTTAAGCTTTTGCTGTTTGTTTTTAAATGTCTGAACAACCTTGCCCCACCATATCTGTCTGAGCTGCTTCAGCCTTACTGTCCACCCCGATCCCTACGATCAGCTGATCAGCTGCTGCTGACAGTCCCTAAAACTAGGCTGAAGCTCAGAGGTGACAGAGCGTTTGCTGTTGTTGCTCCCAGGTTGTGGAACACTTTACCCTTGAGTGTGAGACAGGCCTCCTCTCTTCCTGTTTTTAAATCTCTTTTAAAGACACACTTTTATTCTTTGGCTTTTAACACGTGATCTTAACTTTTATGGCTTTTTAATACACCTGCTGTGAAACTGGTATGTGAATGGTTTTTATGTTTCTTTGTTTGTGCTTTGTATGTTTTTATTGTCTTGTTTGTTTTTATTGTTTTATTGTGCAGCACTTTGGCTACCCTTGTGGTTTTTAAAATGTGCTATATAAATAAAGTTGATTGATTGATTGATTGATAAGCTAAAATAATAAAACTATAGCTAAAAGAAGCTAAATGCCAATAACAATCTCATAGCTAAAAGTAAAACTAGCACAACTTGACAAAAAGCTAAAAAATAGCACAATCATAGCTTAAGGTTAAAATTAGCACAAAAATAGATAAAAGCTAAAAATAGCATAATTGTAGCTAAATGCAGCATTATATACAACTTTATTTATAAAGCACTTTAAAAACAACACAGTTGGCCAAAGTGCTGAAAGTACTATACGGGTAGTAGTAGTAAGACCCTTGCTACTTTGCGGTTCGACTTTCACAGACTTGCTCTTTCGCGGTATTTCAAAGTAAGAGTAGACATGACACACAATTAACTGATTGAGGGATAAGTTGCAAGAGCAGCATGGATTGTTTCTTTAAAATTAATTATTTAAAATGATTTAGCACTTGCTAAATCATTGGGTGCAGGGAGAAGCTCCCTCCTGCAGCCTGTCATGATCTCCACTCTCAGCCACCTACGGCTCTCTGCCACGCCCACATTTCTGCTCCGTGCTGCAGCAGCTTGAAGGGTTAACCCTTTGCTGTCCAGCTACAACAATCGATTTTTGTCTTCCAACTTAAAATGCAAAGTATGTCACATCGTAAAATTGTCATAATCACAAAATATAAGTTCTAAAATAATAAAAAATTACTTTTATGTTCGGTTGATAAAGTGTACTTGATCAAGAAGTACATTTCTGTTCCGTGCTGCAGAGATGCGGGAAGGGTTAACCCTTTGATGTCCTGCTGCACTTCTCTTCTCTACAATTTAAATACTGAAATATTTAAAATAAACAACCCATATGGATTGTTTATTTAAAATATTACAGTATTTAAATTGTTTATTTACACAGAAGGAAGGAGTTTGGGAGGAGATGAGCGTAATTACAGTAGAGAAGTGGGCTGGCAGAGCGCTGAAATCATGACATTCTGTGCTCTTTTAGAGCGTTTAGAGTTTAGAAACATTGTTTAGAATATTGCAAGAGTGGGGGAAGGGCTTAAAACAC
>NW_023629129.1:0-2015 GCF_014905685.2 Nematolebias whitei | reverse complement strand
ACTGATGATTATGGCATACAGCTCATGAAAACCCAAAATGCCTGTCCCAAAAAATTAGCATATCATGAAAAGGTTCTCTAAACAAGCTATTAACCTAACCATCTGAATCAACGACGTAACTCTAAACACCTGCAAAAGATTCCTGAGGCTTTTAAAAACTCCCAGCCTTGTTCATTACTCAAAACCACAATCATGGGTAAGACTGCCGACCTGACTGCTGTCCAGAAGGCCATCATTGACACCCTCAAGCAAGAGGGTAAGACACAGAAAGAAATTGCTGAAGGAATAGGCTGTTCCCAGAGTGCTGTATCAAGGCACCTCAGTGGGAAGTCTGTGGGAAGGGAAAAGTGTGGCAGAAAACGCTGCACAACGAGAAGAGGTGACCGGACCCTGAGGAGGATTGTAGAGAAGGGCCGATTCCAGACCTTGGGGGACCTGCGGAAGCAGTGGACTGAGTCTGGAGTAGAAACATCCAGAGCCACCGTGCACAGGTGTGTGCAGGAAATGGGCTACAGGTGCCGCATTCCCCAGGTCAAGCCACTCTTGAACAAGAGACTGCGTCAGAAGCATCTCGCCTGGGACTGCTGCTGAGTGGTCCAAAGTTATGTTCTCTGATTACAGTAAATTTTGCATTTCCTTTGGAAATCAAGGTCCCAGAGTCTGGAGGAAGAGAGGAGACACAGAATTCACATTGCTTGAGGTCCAGTGTCAAGTTTCCACAGTCACTGGGGTGTCATGTCATCTGCTGGTGTTGGTCCACTGTGTTTTATCAAGGGCAGGGTCAATGCAGCTATCAGGAGATTTTGGAGCACTCCATGCTTCCATCTGCTGAAAAGCTTTATGGAGATGAAGATTTCATTTTTCAGCACGACCTTGCACCTGCTCACAGTGCCAAAACCACTGGTAAATGGTTTACTGACCATGGTATTACTGTGCTCAATTGGCCTGCCAACTCTCCTGACCTGAACCCCATAGAGAACCTGTGGGACATTGTGAAGAGAAAGTTGAGAGACGCAAGACCCAACACTCTGGATGAGCTTAAGGCCGCTATCGAAGCATCCTGGGCCTCCATAACACCTCAGCAGTGCCACAGGCTGATTGCCTCCATGCCACGCCTCAGTGAAGCAGTCATTCATGCAAAAGGATTCCCGACCAAGTATTGAGTGCATAACTGAACATGATTATTTGAAGGTTGGTGTTTTTTGTATTAAAAACACTTGTCTTTCATTGGTGGGATGAAATATGCTAATTTTTTGGGACAGGCATTTTGGGTTTTCATGAGCTGTATGCCATAATCATCAGTATTAAAACAATTAAAGACCTGAAATATTTCAGTTGGTGTGCAATGAATCTGAAATATATGAAAGTTTCATTTTTATCATTACATTATGGAAAATAATGACCTTTATCACAATATGCTAATTTTTGAGAATGACCTGTATATCTCCACTTAGTATTTTTCCTGGCATCTGCATTTCCAACATACTTCTACCAATATACCCACAGTCCCTCCTCTGCACATGTCCAAACCACAATCCCTCCTCTGAACATGTCCAAATCACTGTTCCTCCTCTGGGCATATCCAAACCATCTCAGTCTGGTCTCTCTAACTTTATCTCCCAGTTGTTCAACCTGTGCTGTACCTCTGATCATCTCATTTCTAATCTTCTCCATACTTGTCACTCCTAAGGAGAACCTCAACGTCTTAATTTCTGCCACTTCCAGTTCTGTCTTCTGTCTTTTTGTCCATGTATCTGTCTCCAGACCATACAACATAGCTGGTCTCACCACTGTCTTTTAAATTTTTCCTTTGACCTTTGCTGGCACTCTTGTCACAAATCACTCCTGAAACATTTCTCCATCCACTCCATCCTGCCTGGACTCTCTTCTTCACCTCTTTACCACACTCCCCATTTTCCTGGACAGTGGACCCCATGTACTTGAAGCCCTGCACCTTTGTGACCTCTGCTCCTTGTAGCCTCACTGTTCCACCTCCTCCCTCTCATTCACACACA
>NW_023629128.1:0-2015 GCF_014905685.2 Nematolebias whitei | reverse complement strand
ATATACACCAGCATATACACCAGCATATACACCAGCATATACACCAGCATATACACCAGGAGGATGGTTCCTGTTGCTGAGGCTCCACGTCCATTGCTGAAGTGGACGGCTCTTCATCCTGGCCTGTGGCAGTGGGCGCTCCAAAATATTGCAGAAGTGCCCCTGAATTTGCATCAGATTTATAAAATTATATATTATATATTTTTTATGTTTGGTATTCTGAATACCAAACATAAAAACATACACCATCAATTGTGTCATCATCAAACAGTCATGATTATATCCCTCATGGTGGTTATTTAATAGGATATAAAACATCCTGATGCATGCTCAATAATCCAGGTATAAAAATCTAAAAAAGTTCAATCTGGTCCTCTGGACATTCAAAAAAACAACCCCAAAGCAAATCAACAAAAAAAAATGTAGAAACGTTTCGTCTCTCATCCTGAGGACTTCCTCAGTCTGAGGTGCTGTTTTCAGCTCAGTCTCTTAAATAGCACCTTCTCAGAGTGGATCAACCAGTTTGCTGCTGACAACCAGAACCAGCTGCTCACATGCTCAAGAAGGACCATCAGCCTAACAATGGATCATTAGCACCTGATGGCTGTTTACTGTTCACAGAGGGCTGAGTGATACTAGCAATCACAGCATTGTAAGAGGGGGACAGTTGAACCTGGAGGCTCCGCCCCTGTTTAATGATGGACGGTTTCTTTTCACAAAGATGGCCTCCTTTACTCCTCTCTCAAACCATCGTTCCTCTCTGTCCAGGATGTGAACATCTTCATCCCTGAAAGAGTGACCTCTGACCTGGAGATGAGTGTAGACCTCAGAGTCCTGGCCTGATGATGTTGATCTTCTGTGTAGACATTCAGCATACACAACACTCCAGTAGTCAATTACATGCCAGGGAGACAGAAAAGTGGGTGAAGAATTTATCTGACAGACAGCTCACCCAGCCGGAGACAGAGATTCTTGCCAGGGGACTGAACTTTGCGGTTGCACCAAGTAGAATTCCTCTGGTGGAGATGATCACAGCCACAGAATCAGCCATCCGCAACAACAAAATGAAAGAGGGTGAAGCAGAACAGCTCAGAATCAAAGTTTCATCCTGCCTCAGCAATGCCAAACCACCACCTTCCAACATCAGTAGAGAGGAGAGGGATGCACTCACCACTCTTAGCAAGGACAAAAACATCATCATTCTCCCAGCAGACAAAGGAAGGTGCACAGTGATTTTGAACCAGAAAGACTATCATGAGAAAGTTATGACACTCCTTAGTGACTTAAACACTTATGAACCTCTGAAAAGAGATCCAGGAAGTGGTTACAAGAAGAAGTTGATAGATTGCCTGAAAATTTTGGAGCAGGACAAGGCTATTGACCGTTTTCTGTACCACAGACTGTACCCAGGGGAGGCCACACCTAGTCTGTATGGTTTACCTAAAATCCACAAACAAGGTGTACCTTTAAGACCAATTGTTAGCATGATTAACTCTGTCACTTACAATGTTTCCAAATATCTGGCGTCTGTACTCATCCCTTTAGTTGGCAGCTCAGAACACCACATACAGAACACCATGGACTTTGTGGATAAGGTGAGGGATGTCATCATGGAGACTGATGAAACAATGGTCTCTTTTGATGTCACATCACTCTTTACGTGCATTCCTGTTGATGATGCAGTAGAGGTGGTCAGTTTAAGATTAAAATCAGACACCACTCTGAGCAGCAGGACCACGCTTTCCACAGAACAACTGTGTCAACTCTTGAAACTGTGCCTGCAGTCAACCTACTTCACATATGGGGAGCAATATTATAGGCAGAAACATGGGTGTGCTATGGGGTCTCCAGTTTCTCCTATTGTTGCCAACCTGTACATGGAGGAGGTAGAAAAGAGAGCCTTGACGTCCTTTTCAGGGACACCACCAAGTCATTGGTTCAGGTATGTTGACGACACCTGGGTTAAAATCAAATCTCAGGAAGTCCAACATTTTACTGACCACATCAACTCTGTG
>NW_023629127.1:0-2015 GCF_014905685.2 Nematolebias whitei | reverse complement strand
ACACACACATTCATACAGCACTCTACTACACACACATTCATACAACAATCTACTACACACATTCATACAGCACTCTACTACACACATTCATACAGAACTTTACAACATACACATTCAAACAGCACTCTACTACACACATTCATACAGCACTCTACTACACGCAATTCCATACAGCACTCTACTACACACATTCATGCAATACTTTACTACACACATTCATACAGCCCTCTACTACACACACTTCCATACAACACTCTACTAAACACTCATTCAGCACTCTACTACAAACACATTCATATAACACTCTACTACACACACTTCCATACAGCACTCTACTACACACATTCATACAGCACTCTAATACACACATTCATTCAACACTCTACTACACACATTCACACATCACTCTACTACACACATTCATACTGCACTCTACAACACACACAATCATACAACACTCTACTACACACATTCATACAGCACTCTACTACACACATAGTCATACATCCCTCAACTACACACACTTCCAAACTGCACTCTACAACACACATTCATTCTGCAATTTACTACACACACATTCATACAGAACTCTACTACACAAACATTCATACAGCACTCTACTACACACACTTCCGAACTGCACTCTACTACACACATTCATTCTGAAATCTATTACACACACATTCATACAGCACTCTACTACACACATTCATACAACACTCTACTACACAATTTCTTACAGTACTTTACTACACACATGCATACAGCACTCTGCTACACACATATTCATACAGAACTCTACTACACACACATTCATGCAGCAGTCTTCTATATACACATTTATATAGCAATATACTACAAACACATTCATACAGCACTCTACTACTCACATATTCATACAGCACTCTTCTAGACACATTCATACAGCACTCTATTACACAAACATTCATACAGCACTCTATTAAACAGGCATTGGCACAGCACTCTATACACACACATTCATACAGCACTCTACTACACACATTAATACAGCACTCTACAATACACACATTTATAGAGCACTCTACTACACATTATCATACAGCACTTTACTACATGCACATTCATACATAACTCTATTTCACACATATTTATGCAGCACTCTACTACATACACAGTCATACTACACACACCACACATTCATACAGCACTCTATTAGACACAAATTCATACAGCACTCTACTACACACATTCATACAACACTCTACTACACACACATTCATACAACACTCTGCTACACACTTTCTTACAGTACTTTACTACACACACATGCATACAGCACTCTGCTACTCACACATTCATATAGCACTCTAGTACACACACTTAATTACAGAACTCTACTTTACACTTCCATACAGCCCTCTACTAAAAACATTCATACAGCACTCTACTACACACATTCATACAGCACTCTACTACACACATAATCATACAGCACTTTACTACATACACATTCATATAGCACTCTACTACACACACGTTCATATAGAACTCTACTACACTCACTTCCATATAGCACTCTACTACACACATTGATACAGCACTCTACTACAAACACATTCATACAGCACCCTGCTACACACTTTCGTACAGTACTTTACTACACACACATTCATACAGCACTCTGCTACACACATATTCATACAGCCCTCTACTACACACATTCATACAGCATTCTACTACACACACATTCATACAGCACTCTAATACACAAACATTGGTAAAGCTCTTTACTACACACACATTCATACAGATCTCTATTACACACATTCATACAGCACTCTACTTCATACGATTCCATACAGCCCTCTACTACACACATTTATTCAGCAATGTACTACATACACATTTATATTGCACTCTACTACACACATCCATACAGCAATCCACTACACACATTCATACAGCACTCAACTACACACACATTCATATAGCACTCTACTACACACACATTCATACAACAATCTACTACACAC
>NW_023629125.1:0-2015 GCF_014905685.2 Nematolebias whitei | reverse complement strand
ATCCTGATTGGGTCAAGAGTGTCAGGGAGGGAGCATTCCAAGCAAAATTAAAGCTGCAAGCAGCGTTCAAGGCCCTCGCAGCGAAGCGCCGCTGCGGCCTTATGGCGACCGCGGGAACTGCAGCGACCCTTCCCGGTCGCCATCGAGAACGCTCACGCTACCGTCACGCGCCTGTTCCCCGGAATGCGCATTCGCCGAACCTTTCACATAAGCTGCTACCACATATATATCTATTGTAATAATCTAGGGGGCGCACTTGAGTCAAATATTAAACAACAACACCACTGCGTCCATAAGTCCTCACTAGTCAAGCACCAAAAATCTGGTCCAGATCGGACGATATATCACTGAGATATAACAGTTTGAATTATCTAGGGGCGCACTTGAGTCAAATATTAAACAACAACACCACTGCGTCCATAAGTCCTCACTAGTCAAGCACCAAAAATCTGATGCAGATCGGACAATATATCACTGAGCTATAACATTTTGATTTACCTAGGGGGCGCACTTGAGTCAAAAGTAAAACAACAATACCATTGTGTGTTTAAGTGCTCACTAATCACACACCAAAAATCTGGTCCAGATCGGATGACATATCACTGAGATATAACAGTTTGAATAATCTAGGGGGCGCCCTTGAGTCAAATATTAAACAACAAAATTAAAATGTCCATCAGCTCTCAGTAATGATGCACCCAAAATCTGGTCCAGATCGGATGACATATCACTGAGATATAACAGTTTGATTTATGTAGGGGGCGCACTTGAGTCAAATATTAAACAACAACACCACTGTGTCCAGTGTCCATAAGTCCTCACTAGTCAAGCACCAAAAATCTGGTGCAGATCGGACGATATATCACTGAGATATAACAGTTTGAATAATCTAGGGGGCGCACTTGAGTCAAATATTAAACAACAACACCACTGTGTCCATAAGTCCTGACTAGTCAAGCACCAAAAATCTGGTGCATATCGGACGATATATCACTGAGATATAACTGTTGGAATATTATAGGGGGCGCACTTGAGTCAAATATTAAACAAAAATAACAATGTGTCTAGACATGGTCACACATTATGCCATAAAAATCTGGTGCAGATCGGATGATATATTATTGAGATATAAGGGTTGGAATATTATAGGGGGCGCTCTTGAGTCAAAAGTTAAAAAACATTACTAATGTGTCCATCAGGGCTACATAATAATATAATAAAAATCTGGTGCAGATCGGATGATATATCATTGAGATATAACTGTTGCAAGATTCTAGGGGGCGCTATAGAGTCAAAATTTAAAAAACATTACTACTGTGTCCACCAGGGCTAAATAATAATACACCATAAATTTGGTGCAGATCGGCTGATATATCACTGAGACAAAACAGTTTGAATAATATATGGGGCGCCCTTGAGTCAAATATTAAACAACAAAACTAAAATGTCCATCAGTTCTCAGTAATGACGTACCAAAAATCTGGTTCAGATCGGATGTTTTTTCACTGAGATATAACTGTAAGAAGAATCTAGGTGGCGCTGTCGAGGTTCTTGGCCACTTATCATGGAACCCTGTTCAGATGTGGATAATGATCAATCATAGTGATTTTGGTTCACCTGGGCTCAAATCTGTGCAATTTAGAGCCAAACGTATTGCAACGGCGTCACTTTTTAATTCGCCATGGCGCCACGCCCACATTCTCCAGCTATAACTGTTTTGTTGTTTAAATCAAGTCAGACCATGTTATCTGTCTTCTAACACAGGATCATCCTGATTATGTGAAGGGTGTCAAAGAAGGAGAATTCCAAGCCAAAAAAGTCACTTCCTGTTCTGAGGGGGCGGGGCTTTGATGACGTCACAATATGACCTCAGGGTATCGTCGGGCATGGGACAGGGATGACTCGTGCCAACTTTTGTGCAAATCTGTTTTTCAAGTAGAAAGTTATAACGTTTGGAAATTTATGGCCTGAAGCTCAACTTTGAGGCCTGGCCACGCCCCTTTAACAAAACGAAA
>NW_023629124.1:0-2016 GCF_014905685.2 Nematolebias whitei | reverse complement strand
TCTGCTCTGCCTTGTTTCTGATCCTATCTGCCCAAGTAAGTTTTGCTACACCGACAGCCTTTTGTTTTGTTATTAAAAATAAATAATTTTTATTTTTAAACTCCTGCCTCGCTCGCCTCTCTGCAATTGGGTTCCAACACTGAGGATTGTGACAGAATGACCGGACCAACTGAACCCAGCGGGAGGATGATTTCTCTATTCGAGTTTTTTGTCCGTGAGGCAGAGAAGACTGCTCAGAAAGTCAGAGAAAGGGAGGAGAGGAGGAATCCATTTTGGGAAACCCGCCTGGCCATTAAACCTGGGTCCTCACAGCCTCTCCGTCCCTCTCCACCTCACCGCGCCGCTGCACCCCGCTGCCCACCTCCTCCTCGCTTTCCACCTGGTGGGGCCAAGCAATCATCGGAGAGAGGGGGGCAAACTGCTGGTCCTCCCCGAACCCAGCGCAAGAAGGGGAGAGCTTCGCGAAGGGAGGGGTTCATGGCTTCTCCATCACCTGCTGCTGCAGCCCCGTCTCTGGTCTCTGATTCTCCAGCTGCAGCCCCATCTCAGGTCTCTGGTTCACCAGCTGCAGCTCTGTCTCTGGTTCCTGGTTCTCCAGCTGTAGCTCTGTCTCTGGTTCCTGGTTCTCCAGCTGCAGCTCCGTCTCTGGTCTCTGGTTCTCCAGCTGCAGCTCCGTCTCTGGTCTCTGGTTCACCAGCTGCAGCTCCGTCTCTGGTCTCTGGTTCTCCAGCTGCAGCTTTGTCTCTGGTTCCCGCTCCGGCTCTTCTGGTCTCGCTGCCCGCTCCGGCTCTCCTGGTCTCGCCGCCCGCTCCGGCTCTTCTGGTCTCGCCGCCCGCAGACCTCACGCCGGACTCGCCACCTGCAGATCTCCGGGCTCCCACGCCGTCTGCTGCAGCCCTCCAGGGTCCCACGCCGTCTGCTGCAGCCCTCCAGGCTTCCACGCCGCCCGCTGCAGCTCTCAAGCCTCCAGTGGGTCCCAACTCTCCAGGGGGGTCGACGCTCTCCAACTCTCCAGGGGGGTCGACGCTCTCCAACTCTCCAGGGGGGTCGACGCTCTCCAACTCTCCAGGGGGGTCGACGCTCTCCAACTCTCCAGGGGGGTCGACGCTCTCAGCATCTCCGGAGGGGTCGACGCTCTCAGCATCTCCGGAGGGGTCGACGCTCTCAGCATCTCCGGAGGGGTCGACGCTCTCAGCATCTCCGGAGGGGTCGACGCTCTCCAACTCTCCAGAGGGGTCGGCGCTCTCAGCATCTTCTGAGGGGTCGGTGCTCTCAGCATCTCCAGAGGGGTCGCCTCCATGGTCGTTGCACGCTGCAGTCCTCCAGAGCCCCAAGTCCTCTTCATCGCCAGCTGTGGTCTCTGGGGTCTCTTCGCCAACAGCTGTGGACTCCAAGCCCTCTTCGCCGCCAGCTGTGGTCTCTGGGGTCTCTTCGCCAATAGCTGTGGGCTCCGGGGTCTCTTCGCCAACAGCTGTGGGCTCCAAGCTCTCTTCGCCAACAGCTGTGGACTCCAAGCTCTCTTCGCCGCCAGCTGTGGACTCCGGGGTCTCTTCGCCGCCTGCCGCGGCCTCCTCGCCGTCTACGCCGCCTGCCGCGGCCTCCAAGTCGTCCGCGCCGCCTGCCGCGGCCTCCAAGTCGTCCGCGCCGCCTGCCGCGGCCTCCAAGTCGTCCGCGCCGTCTGCCGCGGCCTCCAAGTCGTCCGCGCCGTCTGCCGCGGCCTCCAAGTCGTCCGCGCCGCCTGACGCGGCCTCCAAGGTTTCTGCGCCGCCTGACGCGGCCTCCAAGGTTTCTGCGCCGCCTGACGCGGCCTCCAAGGTTTCTGCGCCGCCTGACGCGGCCTCCAAGGTTTCTGCGCCGCCTGACGCGGCCTCCAAGGTTTCTGCGCCGCCTGACGCGGCCTCCAAGGTTTCTGCGCCGCCTGACGCGGCCTCCAAGGTTTCTGCGCCGCCTGACGCGGCCTCCAAGGTTTCTGCGCCGCCTGACGCGGCCTCCTCGTCGCCTGCGCCGCCTGACGCG
>NW_023629123.1:0-2016 GCF_014905685.2 Nematolebias whitei | reverse complement strand
TGTTAGTTCAAACAATGTTTACATGTTGAAGTGAACTACTCATTTTTTATTAACTGTGAAACAGTAATAATGATTCTTAATCCTCATTCAAAGAAGAAATCAGGTTAATGTGCATTGTCTGATTTTCTGTCTTCAATGAGCGAAGTTTGTAAGTGTGTCGAAGTTCAAGTTTCGGTCAACTGAAAGTTTACTGAAAAGAAATGTCATGTTTAACTTTTACAGCAAGATACTGGAGAATTGGCTCCACGAAGTCTGGTTTCTTCATAATATCTTTTTGTCTGTTCTTAAACAATCTTAATCTTTTCCTTGACTTTTCATAACACCTTACATCACAAAACACACCTCTGTTTTGGTCCATCGACCAATCAGAAACTCTCAAATGAACCGGAAGTGAGCTTTCTTTAAATGTTGGCACTTCCTAGTTCAACCTGCTCAGTCTTGCAGTAAGTTCAGTCTTGAAGATGGAGTAGCAGTTCTGAAACTCAACAGTTCCAGAGTTCATGAAGGCTGGAATTCAGGATGCTGATGAAAGAAAAATCAAGCTGAACCAGAGAAGATTCTGGGAATTATGAAAGTCTGTTTTGGATGACCTCCACACGACTCCCGAGGTTTCAGCTGTTCTCACGGAGACGCTGAAAGAGTTGAAAGGAGAACTCTACACCAACGCTGAAACTATCATCTGCAAAGGTAAAAAGTCGATCTTCAACCGAAAGTGTACCGTTGGAATAAGCTGGTCCAAAGGAGCGTGCATGTTCTGGTGAAAACAGACAAATTCCCTCACACATCTTTCTCAAGATAAACTTCATCTTTCCATCTTTAAAATTCTTCTATCTGAAAAAATCATTACAGATATTTTTAGAAATGTCTGAAGCAAAGTTTTTCAATCACCGCCGTGTGGTTGACGTGCCGTTCTACTGGAAGTGAGAACAATCGCTGCATTGTTTACCACTCCTGTAAAACTGATTAATAAGCTGTCGTTATTTTCAATTTTTGCCAATTAATGTAAATGTGTGATGTGTTAAACTTGATTCTGTTAATAAATGACCCACTGTCTTGGTGAGTCAAAGATAATTAACGTCTCACGTCCACATTTTATTAGATTCAATTGCACGTCAAATACAGTCCAGAAAAATGAAAGAATCCGTTTTAACAGTATGAATATATCTCATGTATATGTTCTACTACATCTGGTGGCCCGTACGTACGTTAGTACTACATCTGGTGGCCCGTTACGTGTTCATAAATGGACTGTGTATTCGTGTAAAATTGATATCATGTTGGCATAAAAGAAAAATTGCAGATTTTGCTGTGAAACGCAGCTGAGCTGGATGCTTGGAGAAAATACAGCATGTTAGCAGCTACTGATGCTTTGAAAGCTGAAATTGTGAGTCATTGAGTCTTTATGAAAGCTGAAATTGTACGTCTGTTGTGTGTAACTAAGCTGATGAGCTGTGGAAAACGTTTATTCTGTTTAAAAGGACGGAGGTTCTATTGCCGACCCGGTTTTGATCCGGTTTCGGTTCTGAGAAGTTCGAACGAGTTTGTTTTAAATGGTTTAAAAGACGTTTTGCCACGGAGCGCCGCCTCCGTTAAAGCTCAGAGTTGATTCGTTACATTTTTAACAGAAAATGGTGCATTTTGACAGTTTAAAAGACGAAAAGTTGACGGACTAGTTCAGGCTAACCCTAACATGCTAGTTGGAAAAACGATCCGTGATTGGTTGAAAAACGGCTGAGTTGGGACGCTGTGATTCGCTGAGAAGTGAGTGACGTGGCTGCGTCACTTCCTCTGACGTGTGTAGTATGACATATGCTGGATATATTCATACATTTTTCACGAGTTCTTCATCTTTCTGACTGTGTAAATGTCGTGTATCGAGTTTAACAGAAATGTAACGAGAGAGACGTTAATTATCTTTGACCCATCAAATGAATGCGGTCATTTATTTGCAGAATCAAAGTTTAACATAAAACATTTACATTAATTTGGCAAAATATGAAAACAATAACAATGGCA
>NW_023629122.1:0-2016 GCF_014905685.2 Nematolebias whitei | reverse complement strand
AAACGCTGCACAACGAGAAGAGGTGACCGGACCCTGAGGAGGATTGTAGAGAAGGGCCGATTCCAGACCTTGGGGGACCTGCAGAAGCAGTGGACTGAGTCTTGGGTAGAAACATCCAGAGCCACCGTGCACAGGCGTGTGCAGGAAATGGGCTACAGGTGCCGCATTCCCCAGGTCAAGCCACTTTTGAACAAGAGACTGCGTCAGAAGTATCTCGCCTGGGACTGCTGCTGAGTGGTCCAAAGTTATGTTCTCTGATTACAGTAAATTTTGCATTTCCTTTGGAAATCAAGGTCCCAGAGTCTGGAGGAAGAGAGGAGACACAGAATTCACATTGCTTGAGGTCCAGTGTCAAGTTCCCACAGTCACTGGGGTGTCATGTCAGCTGCTGGTGTTGGTCCACTGTGTTTTATCAAGTGCAGGGTCAATGCAGCTAGATATCAGGAGATTTTGGAGCACTTCATGCTTCCATCTGCTGAAAAGCTTTATGGAGATGAAGATTTCATTTTTCAGCACGACCTGGCACCTGCTCACAGTGCCAAAACCACTGGTAAATGGTTTACTGACCATGGTATTACTGTGCTCAATTGGCCTGCCAACTCTCCTGACCTGAACCCCATAGAGAGCCTGTGGGATATTGTGAAGAGAAAGTTGAGAGACACAAGACCCAACACTCCGGATGAGCTAAAGGCCGCTATCGAAGCATCCTGGGCCTCCATAACACCTCAGCAGTGCCACAGGCTGATTGCCTCCATGCCACGCTGCACTGAAGCAGTCATTCATGCAAAAGGATTCCCGACCAAGTATTGAGTGCATAACTGAACATGATTATTTGAAGGTTGGTGTTTTTTGTATTAAAAACACTTGTCTTTCATTGGTGGGATGAAATATGCTAATTTTTTGGGACAGACATTTTGGGTTTTCATGAGCTGTATGCCATAATCATCAGTATTAAAACTATTAAAGACCTGAAATATTTCAGTTGGTGTGCAATGAATCTGAAATAAATGAAAGTTTTATTTTTATCATTACATTATGGAAAATAATGACCTTTATCAAAATATTCTAATTTTTTGAGAAGGACCTGTATATTAAACAACTACTATCTGAGAGTTTTATTAAAATGTATTTAGTGGTTTATGAGATATTTTGCTAACAGACAAACTTAGCTGATTCAGACAGAGCCCAGGTGATCAGTTAGCTTTTATAAAATGTGTATCGCTCTCAGCTATTAGTAGGGTCCATTACCAGTTAAATTGTTACACAAATGATAAAAGTGCCAATTTTTGCATAGGAGTCTCTGTGGGTAAGCAGTTTCAAAAACATAAGCTGAGCTTAAAAATTCAACCTAACAGGGTAACATAGACACTTTTATGAAAATGGCTGCCACTTTGGGTTTATTAACTTTGTTTGTGGGCTACATAGGATAATAATTCTGATGTCTAAGTGTAGCTTTGCAAGTATGGGGATTTTATTGAATCTAACGGAAATGCATTTTGGGTAGTGGCCATCTTGGATTTCAAAATGGTAGAGTTTAAGAAATACATATAGAATGAATGGTAATCTACTTTAGTTTACGATTATATTCATAAACAATAGGAAGATCATGGGATTTTCATAATTTTGCTAATTTCAACTTGAAGCACATTTGTACCATTTTCTTTAAAATGGCCACTTCACCACTAATGCCAAATATTTGGAATGACGAGTAATTGACTTAGGACCTTGATGTTGGTGTCTAAGCTTACATTTGTATGTACCAGAGATGTTGTGGACCCATCATTTTCTAGCAATTGTTCGAGTTCAAGTATCATCGTCATTCGCATCGCATGTGGTACATGAGGTGGAGCGATGCAATTGTCAGCATTAAATTGAAGTAGCACAATTTGCTTAAAATCACACCCACAGAAACCTGTTCAGAGTGGAAGGCTTTTAGGATTTCATAATGACCATCTGCAAAATTCAAGTTGCTGATACAATTATATATACAGTATATATATATATATAATATATATA
>NW_023629121.1:0-2017 GCF_014905685.2 Nematolebias whitei | reverse complement strand
ATATGGAATGACCACTGGTCTGGGTCTGGGTTCCTCCTTTTCACCTGTTGGCTGACTGGAGTCCTGTTTGGGTTTCTTCTCTGCTTTTAGGAAGGCCCAGTTAGGATATCCACATTGCTCTAGAGCCTGTTTTGTGTGGGATTTCTCCTTCTGCCTGGCTCCTGAGCTAGTGGGGACGCTGTCTGCTCTGTGATACAGAGTCCTGATGACTCCTAACTTGTGCTCCAAAGGGTGATGGGAGTCAAACTGCAAATACTGGTCTGTGTGGGTGGGTTTGCGGTACACCTCAGTTTGCAAATGTCCTCTATCAGAGACTGAGACCTCACAGTCCAAGAAAGCCAACCTGCCATTTTTTACATCTTCTCGTGTGAACTTGATGTATTTATCCACAGAGTTGATGTGGTCAGTAAAATGTTGGACTTCCTGAGATTTGATTTTAACCCAGGTGTCGTCAACATACCTGAACCAATGACTTGGTGGTGTCCCTGAAAAGGACGTCAAGGCTCTCTTTTCTACCTCCTCCATGTACAGGTTGGCAACAACAGGAGAAACTGGAGACCCCATAGCACACCCATGTTTCTGCCTATAATATTGCTCCCCATATGTGAAGTAGGTTGACTGCAGGCACAGTTTCAAGAGTTGACACAGTTGTTCTGTGGAAAGCGTGGTCCTGCTGCTCAGAGTGGTGTCTGATTTTAATCTTAAACTGACCACCTCTACTGCATCATCAACAGGAATGCACGTAAAGAGTGATGTGACATCAAAAGAGACCATTGTTTCATCAGTCTCCATGATGACATCCCTCACCTTATCCACAAAGTCCATGGTGTTCTGTATGTGGTGTTCTGAGCTGCCAACTAAAGGGATGAGTACAGACGCCAGATATTTGGAAACATTGTAAGTGACCGAGTTAATCATGCTAACGATTGGTCTTAAAGGTACACCTTGTTTGTGGATTTTAGGTAAACCATAAAGACTAGGTGTGGCCTCCCCTGGGTACAGTCTGTGGTACAGAAAACGGTCAATAGCCTTGTCCTGCTCCAAAATTTTCAGGCAATCTATCAATTTCTTCTTGTAACCACTTCCTGGATCTCTTTTCAGAGGTTCATAAGTGTTTACGTCACTAAGGAGTGTCATAACTTTCTCATGATAGTCTTTCTGGTTCAAAATCACTGTGCACCTTCCTTTGTCTGCTGGGAGAATGATGATGTTTTTGTCCTTGCTAAGAGTGGTGAGTGCGTCCCTCTCCTCTCTACTGATGTTAGAAGGTGGTGGTTTGGCATTGCTGAGGCAGGCTGAAACTTTGACTCTGAGCTGTTCTGCTTCAGCCTCTTTCATTTTGTTGTTGCGGATGGCTGACTCAGTAGATGTGATCATCTCCACCAGAGGAATTCTACTTGGTGCAACTGCAAAGTTCAGTCCCCTGGCAAGAATCTCTGTCTCTGGCTGGGTGAGCTGTCTGTCAGATAAATTCTTCACCCACTTTTCTGTCTCCCTGACTTGTAATTGACTACTGGAGTGTTGTCCTACACTGAATGTGTTGTTATTGGAATAGTGATGATGTTGATGAGTTATTAGTAAGGTAAACTTGTTTTGTTGTCGAGTCTTGGACTTGACATGCTGTGCTAAGCGTGCCTGATCTGTACAGTCCAACACTTGCTGAAGTGTGGTCTGATCTAGACACATAGTTAGTTTCTGTTTAATGTGCTCTTCTTTGGCCTTCAAGGCCTCAATAGTAAAATTGGTCTGTCTCACCCGTTCATTCAGCAGCTGTGTCTGTGCCTTCTGAAGGATCTTGCTTGCCCGGTGCCCGCTGACCGAAGATTTTAGTTCCAGGCTCTTGGGAATGATGCCACTTTGTCGACATCTGAGGTTGAATCGCAAATGGTTCCTGTAGTCTGCCCTCTTCCTTGCTGTTTTCTCAAACTCTCTAACTAGTTTGAGGCAATCCTGGCCAAAGTGGTTCAAAATATCCTGATGCATGCTCAATAATCCAGGTAGAAAAATCCAAAAAAGT
>NW_023629120.1:1134-2017 GCF_014905685.2 Nematolebias whitei | reverse complement strand
TTGCCATAATCATCAGTATTAAAACAATTAAAGACCTGAAATATTTCAGTTGGTGTGCAATGAATCTGAAATATATGAAAGTTTCATTTTTATCATTACATTATGGGAAATAATGACCTTTATCACAATAAGCTAATTTTTTGAGAAGGACCTGTATATATACATACATATATACAAATATATACATACATATATACAAATATATACATATACATATATATTAAACATATACATATATAAATATGCATATACACATATATTATACATATACATACATATATACATACATATATACATACATATATACATATATACATACATATATACATATATACATATATACATACATATATACATACATATACACATATATACATACATATACATATATATATATTTATATTTATACATATATACATACATAAACATACATATATATTTATATATACACATACATATACATACATATACATACATATATATATTTATATATATACATACATATACATACATATATATATTTATATATATACATATATACATATATACATACATATATACATACATACATATATACATACATATATACATATATACATATACATATATACATATATACATATATACATATATACATATACATATATACATATATATATACATATACATATATAAATATATACATATATATGTATATATATACATATATACTTACATATACATATATATTTTTTTTTCATATATACATATATACATACATATATACATATATACATACATCCATATACATACATACATATATACATATATACATACATACATATACATACATACATATATACATATATACATACATATACATACATACATACATACATATATA
>NW_023629119.1:0-2017 GCF_014905685.2 Nematolebias whitei | reverse complement strand
TTTTTCACTTCTCTCTTCTGTTTTTACATTTTAGAAAAAAAAAGTTTTGCTACACTTCAGAGAAATGGAGGTTCAACATGTTATTACATTTTAAAATAAAATATGTTAAAATGAGGAATTAAATGGATTATTTACTTAATGTTCTTTTTCGTGTATTTAAATGAGTGGTTACTGCAGAGCCTGACAAATATTGTTATCGATTACTCGATTAATCACAAGAATATTCTACAGATTACTCGATTACTAAAATGTACCTTTACAACAGCCCTAATCTGGATCTTTGCTACTTATTAAAACTCATTAAAAATAAATCAGTCCTGCAGAAAAACACTCTGATGCCACATTCAGTAATATCTACAAAACAGAAAGTTCTTCATACTCAAGAGGGAAAATGCACAAGAAGTGGAACTTGAATAGTCGGTCCTGGTTTCTGATCATTATTCCAAAGAACGTCACTTTTGAAAATCTACTTAGGAATTACTCAGTTTTGAAGCAAAAGTTATTTTAACTCAAGCTTGTGTACAAAACTTGAAGTCAAACCTGTTAAATATCAGGCAATATAAACTTCGTATAGTCAACAGATGTCTGCTATATGGTTTTATGAATTTCACTGTTTGTAGCAGCCCTTAAGAGATGTTTTCTTCCACTGTACAGGACACGGCAGGAGGAGATGATGAGGGAACCTCTGGTGGGGAGACACCACCGCTACAGCCCAAACATGAGGGAAGCAGTGAGGAAGCTAGAGCCGAGATCGGATCCAAACCCCAAATACAAACAAGTTGTTCCACTGAGGCACCGAGGACGGAGGACAGGAAGTGATCCACGTGGAAACCCTCCGATGAAGCAGCTCTTCTGTTCGACCATCCACATAGTTACCTTTCTCTGACTGATTACATGTTTTTATATCTCCAAGAGCAGTCAAGGAAGCTCTGACTTAAAGCCAGAATGTTAAATAATGTAACAAATCTATCTATCTTTTTCTGGATGTAAATCACATTTTTTGGATGATTGTTTCCTCTGGTATCGGACGCTGTGCAGCTGGAAGGACTTTTACTGAAACTTTTTTAGTTTTGGACATTTTGTTATTATGCGTAACCATGGCAACAAGGCAGTTTTCTACAACCAACAGCAGCTGATTAACATCTCAAAAGCTCAACTAATATCTCAGCTACAGCCCCAAATCTCAAATGAGTTGAAAGGATGTTCTGTGGATGCATTCTCATCTACCTGCCAGCTGTGCTTGAGTGCCTGACCACTGAGATCCTGGAACTAGCAGGAAACACGGCTCATGACAGCAGAAGGACAGGATTGTCCCTCGGCACCTACAGTTGGCTGTCCGCAGCGACGAGGAGCTCGGCAGACTGCTGGGAGGAGTGGCCATCGCTCTGGTAGGAATTCTGCCCGGCATTCAGGCGGTCCTACAGCCCGGGAGAACTGAGAGGCTAGCCGAGTCTGGGTGGATGGATCGAACGGCATCTGCAGCCAGTTTCTTAGGATCCACTGTGGGATGGACCTTTACAAGAGATCCTTCCTGTCTACAGCCATCAGCATCTATAATATCTCTTAATGAAATGAGGAGAACGAGCTAGAACAACAAATAATTTCCCTCTGGGATTAATAAAGTATTTTTGAATTGAATTGAATTGAATTGAAATGATGTACAGTGTTTAAATCTTGTGCCTCATTTAGCTCGTGTTATGTTTTCTACAGTAATGTAACGTGGTCATCAAATTTGTTTTTACTAAAATGGTTAAAATAAAACTGGACTCTGAGCCTGTCTTAAATAAAAATACACATTTTTTGGTGATGATACAGCAATAAGAAGACAATCAGAATGCGTTGAACATTTTATTTTCTAACTTTATAAGCTTTGGTTCACAGAACCAGTTCACATTAGTGCTAAAGAAGTGATGACGCAAAATGTAATGTTCCACAACTGGAAAAAAACCAATACTGTCCAACTTTTTTGTGTGTGTGTGAAGGATGACTAGTGTCAGGGTAGTCCTGTTTTTTTTTT